>NC_141016.1:5948842-6191006 GCF_052327205.1 Somniosus microcephalus | reverse complement strand
GGAGAAGGGGGGACGAGGAGAAGGGGGGGGAAGAGGAGAAGGGGGGAAGAGGAGAAGGGGGAAGAGGAGAAGGGGGAAGAGGAGAAGGGGGAAGAGGAGAAGGGGGAAGAGGAGAAGGGGGAAGAGGAGAAGGGGGGGAAGAGGAGAAGGGGGGGAAGAGGAGAAGGGGGGGAAGAGGAGAAGGGAGGAGAGGAGAAGGGAGGAGAGGAGAGGAGAGAAGGGAGGAGAGGAGAGGAGAGAAGAGGAGAAGGGGGGGACGAGGAGAAGGGGGGGGACGAGGAGAAGGGGGGGACGAGGAGAAGGGGGGACGAGGAGAAGGGGGGACGAGGAGAAGGGGGGACGAGGAGAAGGGGGGGGGGAAGAGGAGAAGGGGGGAAGAGGAGAAGGGGGGGAGAGGAGAAGGGGGGGAGAGGAGAAGGGGGGGAGAGGAGAAGGGGGGGAGAGGAGAAGGGGGGAAGAGGAGAAGGGGGGAAGAGGAGAAGGGGGGAAGAGGAGAAGGGGGGGAAGAGGAGAAGGGGGGAAGAGGAGAAGGGGGGAAGAGGAGAAGGGGGGGAAGAGAAGAAGGTGGGGAAGAGGAGAAGGGGGGAAGAGGAGAAGGGGGAAGAGGAGAAGGGGGAAGAGGAGAAGGGGGGAAGAGGAGAAGGGGGCTAAGAGGAGAAGGGGGCTAAGAGGAGAAGGGGGCTAAGAGGAGAAGGGGGGAAGAGGAGAAGGGGGGAAGAGGAGAAGGGGGGGAAGAGGAGAAGGGGGGAAGAGAAGAAGGGGGGAAGAGAAGAAGGGGGGAAGAGAAGAAGGGGGGAAGAGAAGAAGGGGGGGGAAGAGGAGAAGGGGGGGAGAGGAGAAGGGGGGGAGAGGAGAAGGGGGGAAGAGAAGAAGGGGGGAAGAGAAGAAGGGGGGAAGAGAAGAAGGGGGGAAGAGAAGAAGGGGGGAAGAGAAGAAGGGGGGAAGAGGAGAAGGGGGGGAAAGAGGAGAAGGGGGGGAAAGAGGAGAAGGGGGGAAAGAGGAGAAGGGGGGGAAGAGGAGAAGGGGGGGAAGAGGAGAAGGGGGGGAAGAGGAGAAGGGGGGAAAGAGGAGAAGGGGGGGGAAAGAGGAGAAGGGGGGGGAAAGAGGAGAAGGGGGGGGAAAGAGGAGAAGGGGGGGAAGAGGAGAAGGGTGGGGGGGGGGGGAAAGAGGGGAAGGGAGAGGACGGGGGGAGTGGCGGGGGGGCAGGGATGTGAAATTAGCCAGGATTCCTTCTCTATCCAGCAACTCTTGCTGCAAAGAACATCTGGGTGTTTGAGGACAGCACGGTCACGGTTTGTGATGTCCCGACTTTCAACTAGCCAAATGACTCCCCTGTTGAGACTGAAATGAAGATGGCTTACTGGAGGGCTACGGGTACTTGTGAAACTGTGCCCAAGAATGAGTCCGTGCCTTTCATGGAAGAAAATATTTTTACAACAGTCTAACACAACATTGATCATTGCTCCCTTCATTAATAACTACCCCAGTGTTCCACATTCGGAAGTTGTCTAAATTTATCATCTATTTTCCATTCATTTTTTTTTGTTCCATCTTGCAAACAGTAGTATGTGTAAACAGTGGTTGTTGTTGAGCTTTGGTTTCCTGTTGGGTTTGAAACACGCTACGGGACTTGCACATTGATATTGCTCTATAAACAACACAAGTGATTTTCCTAGATTGATCTCTGCTAAAAACATATCTTTCAGTGTTCGGTTCAGTTAAATGCCATGGGAATCTGATGGTGGGGCATGGTGATTTCCCCAAAGCTACCTTTCACTGTTGATGTAAAATTGAAGGTAAAAAGCCTGAATGATATGGTCCTCCCTTGAGTGAAGAGGATCCCATAATTGTATCTGTCGATTGCTTTAACATGATTGAACATCACATACCAGTATGTTCTGGAAGGTGTAAAAACAAATTGCGCAAAAACTCAAGACTCCCAACATATATTCAATGACACAGCATTTAGATTGAAGGTCTGCAAAAAGTATTGGTAGCATTGTGTGTAAAAGCACCAGTCAGAAATGTCAAGTGGTAGGGTGCATAGCCAGAGGGTATTCTGCAGCGTGGCTCACTTCCTGAACCCCCCCAAAGCCTCTCCACCACCTACAAGGCACAAATCAGGAGTGTAATGGACTGCTCTCCACTTGCCTGGATGAGTGCAGCTGCAACACTACGCCAGAAGCTCGGCACCAGGACAAAGCAGTCTGCTTGATCGTCAGCCAAACCACCAGCTTAAACATTTACTCCCTCCACCACCGTGGCTGCAGGGTGTACCATCTACAGGATGTACTGCAGCAACTCGCCAAGGCCTCTTTGACAGTACCTCCCACACCCGCGACCTCTACCACCTAGAAGGACAAAGGCAGCAGGTGCCTGGGAACACCATCACCCCTAAGTCACACAGCATCCTGAGTTGGACATTTATCGCCCTTCCTTCATGGTGGCTGGGTCAAAAACCTTGAATTCCCTCCCTAACAGCACTGTGGGAGTACCTTTACCACACAGACAGCAGCAGTTCAAGAAGGTGGCCCATCACCACCTTCTCAAGGGCAATTAGGGAGTGCAATAAGAGCTGGCCTTGCCAGCGACACCCATATCCTGAGAATGAATTAAAATATAGCGACTTTAAAAAAAAAGGACTTTCCCCATTTTGTTTGGCATTACATTTCTTTATGTGCAATCTCTTTACTTATTGCACTGAGGCAAAGAATTCCACTGTCCCATCCCTGAGGCTTCAGAAAACACCTGTGACCATGGAACATTTCTGTTATCTCTATGTTCGTGGCCAATGTGCAAAATCTAGAGTAGGTTCACAATGAGCACTATTTTTGGGACTGATTTTGAGTCGCAAAAAGATTTAGGCCTAAAAATTTGGTTGCTTTGCGCCTCCCGTTAGCACCCTAAGAGGGCGCTAACGGGGCGCAAAGCAACTAGCATCTGGGTGCGGAGCCGCCAACGCCTCCCGTGAAATTAAGCGGCGGTGGTAACCCTTAACACCCGCGGCGCTGCACAGCTGGCGATGACGTCATCGCCGTGTGCAGTGACCCGCTCGCGCCCCGCCGCGATCTTCGGTAGCGCCCCCTGACTTACCGCCGGACGCAATGTCCAACGGGGTCAGAGGGGGCCTACCTGCGGCTGGGGCGGCGCAAATTAAAGGGGAGGTGCCAAGCGGCCATTTTTGTTGTTGGCCGCCTGCCAGCACCTGCCCCCTCTGCCGTCCCCGGCCTCCTCTGCAGCCCCCCCATGGAGTGCCGGCTGCGCTCCGTGACTCCGGCACTTCTCTCGAGTGCTGGGGTCTTTTGCTGGCACTCCATTCACTGGTGGCCCAGCTGGGCCCCGGGTCGCACTGCGCTAGGCCCCTCCCCTTTAAGGAGGGGGAGTAAGGCCTGCAGTACTGCAGTACTTCCAGTTGCACCCTGCTTCCCTCTTGGGGTGCTACCGGTGAATTTCGGCCGCAAGAGCGCTAATTTTTTAGGGCCCCGGCGAAGTTAGCGCCCCAAAGGGGGCGTGACTCAATGTTCCCCCCCTAACGTATTAAGTTCATTCGGATCACAAACAGCTGACGTTATCCTTCAAATCTATCTCTCACCTGAGCCATTTCCAGGAACAGTAAAACATCTCCATCTATGTCCACGCCCAAGTGTGTTGCTTCAATCAACCCCAATACCGTGTACTGCTCTGCAACAAACCAATCGAATCATTTAATCATTCACCGAGAGTTAGCGGCCTTCAAAAGTTTACAACGACTTGCACTTATATAGCTCTTTTAACATAGACAAAAGCCCCAGAGCGCTTCACAAAAGTGTGAGAAAAAAATGGATGCTGATACAAAGAAGCAGAGATTAGGTTAACCAGAAATTTGGTTGGAAGGAAGGTCTTAAAGTAGAAGAGGGTCAAGAGATGGAGGGGTTTGGGGAGTGAATTCTAGAGACAGATCATCTATGGTTTATTTACCTTTTCACAGAACTTCCTACTGGATCTCAAAACATAAATATTGTCTCGCAGACAGCACTTTGAGAATTGCTTTCTGTAGCTTTCAATGGACATTCTTTCCAGTTAGAATACAAATAGCACTGTTATTAGCTGCATTCAATTACACTGAAAGTTGTCACAGTCGATGAATACCCAGGTTAGATTCTGAAAACGAATTCCTATTACTGTCCCTTCTATTTGTGTCTGGGGAAGGGCTGTGGCTGATCTTTGTACCTTTATACTTTCCCTTAAAGGCTTCCTGGCACACGATTGGAAACTGATTAACAAATCTTGGCAGCAAAAGCTTTGACCCAAACTGCAGGTGCACAAGGCCTTTCGCAACCGGTGAGCACCGCAAGGTACAGAGTATCTTACAGACACTGATAACATTATCATTTAGTTGGGAAGGATTCCCTTAGCCTTTGTTGGCACAGAAGGAAGCCATTCGGCCCATCGTGCCTGTGCCGGCTCTCTGAAAGAGCCATCCAATTAGTCCCACGCACCTGCTCTATCCCCATAGCCCTGAAATGTTTTCCTTATTAAGTATTTATCCAATTCCCTTTTGAAAGTTACTATTGAATCTGCTTCCACCACCTTTTCAGGCAGCGCATTCCCGGTCATAACTCACTGTGTAAAAAAAGTCTCCTAATTTCACCCCTGGATTTTTGGCCAATGATCTTAAATCTGTGTCCTCTGGTCACTGACCCTCCTGCCATGTTGAGCTTCTTTTGATTGGACCACATGTTTCTTTCTTACATTAGTGGTGCCCTTAAAGAGACACTTGTTGTGCTGATTCTCATCACCCTTTTGTCCCATAAAAATAGGCCCAAACAGCAGTGGGAAGTAGAAGGTCGAGGAGGCAGAGATTAGTTTTAAAACTCTCCTGTGCAATAGGTGTCTGTGCATGAGCCACAGCAAAAATATCATCTTCGGGATTATCTATGAGGGAGAATACTCCTGCTTTGAAACTGAGTTTAACAACCCTGGAGTGAAGGTTAATATTCTTGTTTTGGGTTTTTTTTTTTTTTTTTTTTTTTTTTTTTTTTTGAGGGCTCCAGAGATTGATATTTCTATTCCCAGTTTCTGGGGATTTTAATATTCTTAGAACAAAACTAGATGGTTTCTACAGTCTGGCCCTGCTCTATTTCATTTGTGTCCCAGAAAAGGCAGCTTTGAACCCTATGGGTGCACGTGCCACTTCTTGTTTAATTAAGGTTGGGCTTTGAAGCAGGATGTGGTTGCCTACAAAGAGTACTCGCACAATAAGCCTATCGCTGGGAACAGGCTAACGCCAAACTGATTATGTCAGAGTATCAGAGCACTCGTGACTCAGTGGGTAGCACTCGTGACTCAGTGGGTAGCACTCGTGACTCAGTGGGTAGCACTCGTGCCTCGGAGTTAAAAGGTCATGGGTTCAAGTCCCATTCCAGAGACTTGAGCACAAAAATCCAGGCCGACACTCCAATGCAGTACTGAGGAGCGCTGCACTGTCAGAGGGGCTATCTTTCAGCTGAAACGTTAAACAGAGGCCATGTCTGCTCTCTCAGGTTGACATAAAAGATCCCACAGCACTATTTTGAAGTACTGTAAATTCTATGTAATCTGTTTTAGTGATGTTGATTGAAGGATAAATGTTGCTCAGGACACAGGAAGTACTCCCCTCCTCTTCTTTGAAATAGTGCCGTGGGGTCTTCTACGTCCATCTGAGGACAGACTTGGTCTTAGTTTAAAGTCTCATGTAAAAGATGGCACCTCCGACAATGGACAACTCCCTCAGTGCCATAGTGAAGTGTCAGTCGAGATTACGTGTACTGTAGCTTGACCTTAGGACCTCCTGACTGAGCGGTGAAAGTGCGACCGCTGAGCTGACCAGGCAGAATGAAGGCGAGAGCGATTTTAAAAATAACGTTTAAAAAGTAATTTAAAAAAAACTAGCCACACTTAATTTTTCCCTAAACATTATTCAGTCAGTGAACCTTGAATTAACTGTTCGAACACAAGGTGAAGAAAGTTGAGATCATGACTCTTACCTGTTAATGCTACCAGGTGGGGCAGACAGAGGCGGTTTGCCAGCACTATGAGTTCCATAGAGTCCAGATCTGGGCTAGAGCAGAACTGTCCTGTGTACAGGTATTCCAGCACTGCTCGCATACAGCTCTTACTTGTGTTTGGGAAGTACACCTGTTAGAAACATAAAAACGTATTAGTAATGTCCCTGCACACTGCAGCTATGACATGGAGAACACCAAGTCCTCACAATGACTTAGTGATGAAAATTACCACAACTCAATTTCTCCCTTACAGATGGCGTAGCTAGTTTGTTCTGTGCTACATTCAAATTGAGAAAGCTGTATTGCCGTATCAGCCATGGCTCAGTGGTAGCACTCTCGCCTGTGAGTCAGAAGGTTGTGGGTTCAAGTTCCACTCCAGAGATTTGAGCCCCTAATTCAGATTAACACTCCAGTACAGTATTGAAGCAGTACTGCACTGTTGGCGGGGAAATGTTAAATCGAGGCCCCGCCTGCCCTCTCAGGTGGATGTAAACGGTCCTGTGGCTCAATTTGGTGTTTGTCCTGGGGCCAACATGTATCACTAAAACAGATGGGGCCAGAACTTCGGGTGAGTATGCGTTGGGTACTCACGCATAGGCCCAACAAAAGTGCCGGTTTCGTGCATGTGCGGGAAACCGGAACTTCCGTTCCCTTAAAGGAAGGGGTTCACAGGTCGAATGCGTGCACCGGAGAGGCAGCGCGTACGCTTGGAACTTCCGTTTTTTTTTGCAGGTTGCTCCGGGAGGGTAAGTCTGCAGCAGCTACGCTTATAAAAAGCATTCACAAGGCCTGCTTTTAACAAGGTAAGTGGTGAGTTAAGTAAAATTAAAACATTTTTTCCACAGGTTTATTATTTTTAAATACTTTAAAAGAAAGGTAAGTTTATTTTTAGCCCCATTAGAAACTGTAATTAATTTTCAAAAATTTAAATTATTGTTTAAAAGTTATTTTATGTAATTTATAGTTATTTTAAAAATGTGATTAAAAAAAATATTTATTTGAAGTTTTAGTTATGTTTTGGGGCTGAATTGTATTCATAGATTTGACAGGTCTTCCTGTCAAATCTATGAATAGAGATTCCCTGCTACCATTGGCTCTCCATGGCCCACGTGATCCCAGGGGAAGCTTCGAACTAACTGCGCCCCTGGGATACGCAAGCACTGCGTGCTGGCAGTTGGAGCAAGCCCAGGATCGGAATCCTACGTGGGCCCAGGATCGGAATCCCACGCAGGCCTACAGCTCAACGGCCGGCGTGCTAGGCAAGTGCAGGTCGGATGCTTGCACCCGCGGGAAGCCTCCGGCCCGAATTTCTGGGCCATGATCTGGTCATTTATCTTATTGCTATCTGTGGGAGCTTGCTGTGTGCAAATTGTCTGCCGCAGTTGCTACATTACAACAGTGACTACACTTCATAAAGTACTTAATTGGCTGTGAAGACACGATATAAATGCAAGTTGTTTCTTTCTACATACAAGCCGCAAGTCCATAAATGAAAAACTGAGGGCTTAACGATGTTGAATATACCAGTGTATAAACTGATGAATATGTGTTGCGGATTCACGGGTGCTGGGAGCTGCACTGTGACTGCTGTCCCTTTGCAATTGGGTGCACAGCAGGTAGGAAATCCGACTGAACACCTCACGTGGTGGAACTTGTACCCGTCACAACTCGGGTCGCCAACCCTCCAGGATTGCCCTGGAGTCTCCAGGAATTAAAGATTAATCACCAGGACACTGCTGTGAGCAGCTCCGAGAGAAAATTTATTGGGGCATTAAAAAAGTGTGTTTTTCTTTGAACACTTTTGTTTCTTCGTTGTAAAAATATTGGGGGTGAGGGAAAGGCTGTTTGACTGACAGTCAAGAATCATCCAATTGGGTAACGAAGAGTTGGTTCACTTTCCAATTGGCGAGGGAAGGCTTTGAGGATGGACGTGTCGGGCGACCAATGGCGGGTGCGTGGGGGCGGGACGTTTGGAGGCAGGAGGTTGTGTGATTAAAACCTCCAGGAATATGTCCACGCAGAGTTGGCGACCCTACTCACAACTCACTGCCACCTGTGCGATGTATTCTGATGAGCCATTCCCTCTCGCAATTACCAGGAATGGGCACAGTTAGAATAGGAAATCAGAATTCATGTAAACTCGGCGAAGTTAGGAAAAATCAGAATGCATCCAATTGTTGCTGAATTACATATTGAATTATAAAAGTTGCAGTATTATCCAATCCCCACACCTAAGACTCGTATATTTACACCTATCACAATACCCGACACTGGTACAGGAAACTTTGGTTTATCCGGAGGTTGTATGTCCGGAAACCTCGATCTAATGGCAGAAATCAGCAGCCGTTTTGGTTAGGTTTTTTTTCTTCTCCTAGCATTTTTTTTTTTTTTTTTTTAAAAACAGTCAGGCTCTGGAAAGCGTCTCTGTAGCTTAGCAACAGCTTCAGAGACGCTTCCAAGGTACGGGCCAAGTGTTTACAAGCTGTTGCTAACCAACAGTGTTTGTTGTCAGATACGGAGATGAAAACCTCCGTATCCTTCAACATTAGCGCTGGTCTATCCGGAAGTTTTGATAGATCGGCAGCAGCTCGGTCCCGTCGGTGCCGGATATCGCGAAGTTTCCTGTACATGTATATCCAGCATGACACAGAATATCGGTATGCCTCGTACATGTACATGCTGCATAATTTAATTGTGTATACTATCAACGAGTGTTTACACAGGGGATAGCTGTCACTTTTTAGGTAAAACACAAACACAGCTGTTGCATCACTGAAAGCACCTTTCCCACTTTGTAATACCAGCTCCTTTGTGCTACACATCCCAACAAATCTCACAGTACGTGTGTTTTGTGCTGCATAGGAGTTGACACTGGTCGTACACTAACCAAACATTAACAGGTAAACAGCAAGGGGTGGGTAACAAGTTGAAAGTCCGGGAACCTTCACAATGAAAAGGATCTAGCTGAGCTGGAAAAGAGCCACTAGAATCAGCTATGATCTTGTTGAATGGTGGAACAGGCTCGAGGGGCTAAATGACCTCCTCCTGTTCCTATGTTTAGAGGTCCAGAGAATAAAACATTTGAGGATAGAGCTCCAGAACAGGAACTCTTGTTGGAGAGAATAAGACTGAGGTACGATATGACAGGGTTTTGATTGATAAGGGACATAGGAACAGGAGCAGAACATTGAGCCCCTCGAGCCTGTTCTGCCATTCAATTCGATCATGGCTGATCTGTATCTTTGACCCCATTTACCTGCCTATCCCTTAATAAACCAAAATCTATCAGTCTCAGTTTTGACATTTTCAATTGACCTAGAGGACCAGTCAGGGATATTTGATTTGGTACAGGATAGAAGAACATGGGGACAAGAGCATAACTTGAAATGGTGTAGGACATCTGAAAGCATTGCCTTCACTAAGAGGGTGGTTGGGTTTTTGGAGTAGCTCATCAAGGTTGCAGGGGTGTGGTAAACCACTGTTGTTCACTGTTGTTCACTTCACTGTTGTTCACTCTTGCCCATTGTTGTACCTGTCTGTGCATGCCTCAGCTGGCTCCGCCCCTGGCTCCACCCATACGCCCTGGTATAAAGGCGGCTGCTCTGCAGTTCCCCAGGCAGTCAGGACCGGTCGACCACTAGAGGCATGCCTTCGTTCTTTAGCTAATAAAAGCCTGTTTGTTACTCTCTTAACTTCCAGTCTTTCTCAGTAATTGATAGCGCATCAAGGGGCAAGTAGCTTAGATCTCTTCAAGGTGAAACAGGATAAGTATCCTGAAGAATAATGTATTGTTGATTACATCTGGTAGGGCAGCAGAAAAGATGCATGTCTTTTATGGCCTTGAGATTGTCTATGTTTCCAATACAGTAGTTGTATCTCTAATCAAGGCATAGCGTACTTAATACTAAAATATTTATTTCCTCTCAAGATTTTGTTTTGACTACATTTTGAATAAGTTGGCCGATTTTACCTTCTAATGTGTTTTTGAACAATTTTCATCCTCTCCAAAGGCATGGGTTCCTAATGGGCACTCTCAAGTAAAGTAATCCATTGGGACATCGGCACTTTGGAACACAATAAAGTAATCCATTGGGACACAATGAGGATGTGATAAGGTGCTACGTCAATGCAGATTCTTTCTATGCACCTGTGGGCCTGACTATGACTGTTAGCAGGCTGTT
The DNA here is from genome assembly GCF_052327205.1 of Somniosus microcephalus. Taxonomy (NCBI): domain Eukaryota; kingdom Metazoa; phylum Chordata; class Chondrichthyes; order Squaliformes; family Somniosidae; genus Somniosus; species Somniosus microcephalus. The sequence continues at coordinate 6,180,799 of NC_141016.1, read as the reverse complement.
TGCCTGTGACCCTTTCCTCAGCCAATGTCCGTGCATGTACAGTTCCAGCAGGGGTGGCTGGATTGCAAACAGAAGCAGAAATCTTTGCTGAGGATTCTCTCTTTAGCCCCAGGGGTGAGATCAGCAGAGACTGGGTATTGAACCCGGACCCTTCCTTGTCCGAATGGCTCAGCTGCTCACTCAGCTACCTGTGAAGCCCTACTTTTGCACACAGTGGGGGTAATTTTGACTGTGCGATCTCTCCCAATTGTTATTTCCATTGAAGTCATTGAGAGATGTTAACATGCGCTGCCGATTCGCTGTCATCCGTTTAACACTGTTGTACAAAGTCAAAATCTAACCTCGACATGTGTGATAAACTCCAAAATAAACATTCAAAAACACCCTGCAGTTTTGACCGAACAAAATCACTTTCCTCTTTGAGGAACTTGTTTAATGTACTGTTTCTAAGATGGCTATGTTGATTTGTATCACACAACATAATCCTTTTTATTTAAATGCTAATAAAAGGGAATCACGTTGCTTCATGGTCAGATCTATAAATAGTGCTGTAACCTTCAGACAGCCAACGCAGCGCTTCATAAAATAAGGGAGGTCAGACTCTGCGAGCTCCATCCACCACCAGCTCGCTTAATTACTGCTGAAAGATAAAGAAAAGCATTCCCGATCTTTCAGGCAGCGTCAGTTCTGACATCATCTGTACAAGTAAGCCCTTGATGATTGAACGGCTTCCTGTCTGATTAATGCGACAAAAGAAGATTTATGCCACATTTTCACTCTGTGTTGGATTGTACAACACGTAGTGATGGCATGGTACAGACGTACTGAGCTACGGTGAAGCGAAGGCAGCAAACACTTAACATGAAGTAACCTTTAGCTTGTATTAATGCCGAAAATCACCTGCTACATCTTAGTTTAAATTTAAATCTAGCCCTGTGGCGGAGACCACATAGGGACAGTAACACAATTCACTATGTATAGCCAATGTTGTTATCGCTCCACGTTATGTACGGAACTTGGTTGGGTTATCGGGGCAGGGTCCCTTTAAGAGTCGTTGATTGTGTGATGACGTCATAGCCCTGTGACGAGGCCGGGTCCCTCAGTCCACGCGGAGAGTTAATAAAGCTAACACGCGTTTTTCTTTGCTGCTATGAAAGTCTCGCAGTCTGTTGATTTCCAGCGACTCCTACATTGGTGACCCCGTTTCTCTTTTGGACGTTTCCAAAGACTTTACCCGAGATGGCGACGAACGCCGTTTCTCTCAAATTACTGGAGTTTTGGGAACGGCAGGCTGCCGCTTGGTTCGCCCAGGCTGAGGCTCAGTTTGCACTCCGGGACATCACCACGGACGACACGAAGTATTATTACGTCGTCTCTGCTCTCGGCAGCTCCACCGTGGCCAGAGTCGTGAGCCTGCTCGAGGACCCCCCGGAGCACCACAAATTTGCGATGCTGAGAACGCACCTCCTAGAGACTTTTGGACTAACTGAACCCGAGCGCGCACGCCAGCTTCTCTCTCTACCCGGGCTTGGCGACTCCAAGCCCTCAGAACTGATAGACCACATGTTAACCCTCCTGGGCAAACACAAGCCGTGCTTCCTCTTCAGAGAACTGTTCCTACAACAGCTGCCAGGGCAGGTACGGTCGGCTTTAGCCAACTCTCATATTCGTGATTTCCGCGCCCTGGCCAAGGAGGCTGACAAATTTTTCTCCGGCGGGCAACAGTACTGCGCGGCCATGCGGGGCCCTGCCCCCACAGCCCATCGGCGGCAGCCCCCAAGCATGTGCTTCTACCACGCGCAGTTCGGCCCCAACGTTAAGTAGTGCTGGCCCCCGTGCAGCTTTACCGCGTCAGGAAACGCGAAGGCCCACTCATTAGCTACCATGGCTGTCGGCCGTTCAGGTAGTCTGTTATTCATTACGGACACTGACTCTGGACGTCATTTCCTCTGCGACACGGGTGCCCAGGTGAGCGTCCTGCCCGCGTCAACCGTAGACATACAGGGGGGGAAACCACGGCCCCGCCCTCGAATCCGCCAACGGCAATTCCATCCGTACTTTCGGGAAACGGAGCGTGGCGCTGTGTTTTGGCGGGCAGCGTTTCGCTTGGGACTTTGTTACAGCAAAAGTGTCCACCCTCCTTCTCGGCGCTGACTTCCTCTGCGCCAATGGCCTTTTGGTGGACGTCAAGAACCGACGTCTCATCAACGCTGAGACTTTCAGTTCGCTCCCGTGTTCGCTCAGTGGTTCCGGCACGACGAAGTTGTCCAGCGCACTCTCGGCCTCCAACGAGTTTTCCCGCCTCCTCGCCGGGTTCCCGGACCTCACGAAGCCCACGTTCTTATCCGCCGCCACCAAGCACGGGGTAGAACACCACATCCCGACCACCGGTCTGCCTGTCTACGCCCGCGCTCGGCGCCTTGACCCGGGGAAACTCGCCATCGCTAAAGCGGAGTTCGACACGATGGTGCGCCTCGGCATCATTCGCCGGTCGAACAGTCCATGGGCCTCGCCCCTCCACATCGCACCGAAACCAGGCGGCGGTTGGCGCCCATGCGGCGATTACCGGCGCCTCAACGACGCTACGACCCCCGACCACTACCCGATTCCACACATCCAGGACTTTTCCGCCCGCCTGGCCGGGAAAGTTGTTTTCTCTAAAGTGGACCTCGTTCGGGGTTACCACCAGGTCCCCGTTCGGCCGCAGGATGTCCCGAAAACCGCGGTGATCACCCCGTTCAGGCTGTTCGAATTCCTCCGCATGCCATTCGGTCTCAAAAACGCCGCTCAGGCTTTTCAACGCCTAATGGACACCGTGTTACGGGACCTGCTATTCCTGTTCGACTACCTGGACGACATTCTCATTGCCAGCGCCTCCAGGATGGAGCATGTGTCCCACCTCCGGACTCTCTTCGAACGCCTCAGCCAGCACGGCCTAATCGTCAATCCGGCCAAGTGCCAGTTCGGGCTGTCCTCGATCGACTTTCTCGGGCACCGCATCACGAAGGACGGGGCGGTGCCACTGCCGTCGAAAATGGAGGCCGTGAAGGATTTTTCGCGACCCCTCACCATGAGGGCCCTGCAGGAGTTTTTGGGCATGGTGAACTTTTATCATCGCTTCGTTCCCCGGGCAGCCCAGCTTATGCGGCCCCTTTACGAGGCCCTCAACGGCAAGCCTGCCAAGCTCGCCGTCGACTGGTCCGAGGAGATGGCCAATTCTTTCACGGACACAAAAAGAGCCCTGGCTAACGCGACCATGCTGGCGCATCCGTTGCCCGATGCGCCGATCGCTCTCACCACTGACGCTTCGGACTATGCTGTCGGCGCCGTCCACGAACAGTGGGTCAACGGCACCTGGCAGCTGCTCACCTTCTTCAGCCGGCAGCTCCGCCCCAACGAGCGGAAATACAGCACCTTCGATCGCGAGCTTCTCGGCCTCTACCTCGCCGTCCGACACTTCCGTTTCCTGCTGGAGGCCCGCCCGTTCACGGAGTTCGTGGACCACAAGCCGTTGACCTTCGCCATGGCCAAAGCCTCTGAGCCGTGGTCGGCCCATCAGCAGCGCCAGCTTTCCTTCGTCTCCGAGTTCACGACGGACATCCAGCATGTGGCATGTGGCTGGGAAAAACAACTCTGTCGCCGACTGTCTCTCCCGGGCCATCGCCAGCGCCGTACACCTCGGCATTGACTGCACCCGCATGGCGGCCGACCAGGCTTCCGACCTGGACGTCCAGGCCTACAGGACGGCTGTCACAGGCCTTCAAGTTAGCGGACGTCGCGTTTGACGATGCTGGCACCACGCTCCTGTGCGACGTCTCCACTGGGCAGCCACGCCCCGTGGAGACGGTAGGTTTTTGACGCCGTCCATAGCCTTTCCCACCCGGGCGGGAAGCCGTCACAGAAGCTGGTGGCGGCTAAGTTCGTGTGGCACGGGCTCAAGAAGGACGTTCACGACTGGGACAATACCTGCGTGGTATGCCAGCGCTCGAAAGTGCATCGCCTTTCACGGTGCCCGAGAGGCAGTTCGACCATGTTAACGTGGACCTGGTGGGGCCCCTGCCGCCTTCCTGCGGGTTCACCCACCTCCTCACGATGGTCGACAGAACCACCCGATGGCCGGAAGCTGTCCCGCTGTCGTCAACAACGTCCGCCGATGTGGCTCGGGCGTTCATCAACACTTGGGTCGCCCGGTTCGGCGCCCCATCTGATGTCTCCTCCGACCGGGGGCCCCAGTTCACGTCGGAGCTCTGGAACGCAGTCGCTCAAGGCCTCGGGTTGAGACTCCACCGCACCACCGCATATCACCCTCAGGCTAACGGGCTGTGCGAACGGTTTCATCGCTCCATGAAGGCCACGCTCCGGGCCAGCCTCCGGGACGACAGTTGGATCGACAGACTCCCGTGGGTCATGCTGGGACTCAGGACCGCCCCCAAGGAGGACCTCCAGTCCTCGTCCGCCGAGCTCGTCTACGGGCAGCCGCTGCGGGTTCCCGGGGATTTCGTCCCCAACGCCACGGACCCTTGGTCCGCAGCCCGTCAGCGGTCTGCCTTCCTGGACAACGCCAAGGTTTTCACACCGGTGCCCACGTCACAGCACGGTCTCCCTCAGTCCCACGTTCCGCCCGACCTTCGTGCGGCGGAGTACGTTTTCGTCCGCCACGACGCACACCGGGGACCTCTTCACCCACCCTACGACGGACCATTCCGCGTCCTGGAAGCCGGGGACAAGGCCTTCAAGGTGGATGTCGGCAGTAAGCCGGACTACATTTCCGTGGACCGTCTTAAACCGGCCCACCTGGATCTGGACCGACCCGTTGGGTTGGCTCCGCCCCCGCGGCGGGGCCCACCTCCGGCTTCTGCACTCTCAGTCCACCACTGAGCGCCCGAGGACCCTCATGCGACCCCACCCCCGGTCCCCGCCCCTGATTTAAGGAGCCGTTTCGGCCGTGTGATCCAGGCCCCTCAACGACTGACATTGCCAGTTCTAGTGAATTCTGGGGGGATGTATGTGGCAGAGACCACATAGGAACAGTAACACAATTCACTATGTATAGCCAATGTTGTTATCGCTCTACGTTATGTACGAAACTTGGTTGGGTTATCGGGGCAGGGTCCTTTTAAGAGTCGTCGATTGTGTGATGACGTCATAGCCCTGCGACGAGGCCGGGTTCCTCAGTCCATGCGGAGAGTTAATAAAGCTAACGCGCGTTTTTTCTTTGCTGCTATGAAAGTCTCGCAGTCTGTTTATTTCCAGCGACTCTTACAGCCCCAACTTAATTTTTAAGTGTGTCCTGGTGAACATTGATCCCTCAAGCAACATCGCTAAAACAGATTATCTGGTTATTATCTCATTGCTGTTTGTGGGATCTTGCTGCGCGCAGATTGCTGCCACGTTTCCTGACATTGCAACAGTGACCACACTTCAAAAGTACTTCATTGGCTGTAAAGTGCTTTAGGACGTCCTGAGGTCGGAAAGGCCCTGTAGAAATGCAAGTCTTTCTTTATTCGTAAATCTTGACATGCTTTGTGGTGGTAAAGAGTGCTATTTTATGATACATAAGAACATAAGAAGTAGGAGCAGGAGTAGGCCATACGGCCCCTCGGGCCTGCTCCGCCATTCAATAGGATCATGGCTGATCCGAACCTAGACTCACGTCCACTTCCCTGCCCTCTCCCCTTAACCCCTAATTCCCTTATCAGCTAGGAAACTGTCTATCTCCGTTTTAAATTTATTTAATGTTGCAGCTTCCACAGCTCTCGGAGGTAGCAAATTCCATAGATTTACTACCCTCTGAGTGAAGAAGTTTCTCATCTCAGTTTTGAAACGGCAGCCCCTTATTCTAAGATTATGCCCCCTAGTTCTAGTCTCACATTTATACAATTTAGAACTCTCATTTGTAACATTTCATTTACATAGATATAGATGTATATAGATACATATAGGGATGCAGATAGATAGAGATGGATAGATAGATAAAGAAATATATATATGGAGAGAGAGAGAGAGAGATGTGGTGGGAAGCCTAATGGCAGAGCATATTTATCGAATAACTTTGCGACGAAGCAGTAGGACTGAGTTTGTGTCCTGGACTGACTACTGCTCTCAGGTAGATCATCTTTCCCTACACCCTAAGCAATCTTATATACCTCTGCAAGGTCACCTGATTTCCCCAAAAAAGACCAAAAGAAGAAATGAGACAAGCTCCAAATGATAAAGCCTCAGGAATGTGCACGCAGAAGATCACAAGATAATTACGGAGGAAGCAAGGCCATTCAGCCCATCTTTAGTCATCCATCCAGAGAGTACCTAAAATCTACCCGATTGTCGAATCCAATTGTTTCTTAAATGATGTTAAGCTTCTTACCCTTCACTGATCTATCTGGAAGTTTATTCCACATATCGATCACTCTTTGTGTGAAGAAAAAGTTACTTCTGCTTCTTCTTTCGTATGGTAGTAGCAAATCAAATGTCAATATCGAAGTCAGATATCCAGGTCAAAGCTTCCGGTGTAACAACGTGGATCTCTTGTAGGCTGCCTGCGAATTTCCTCTGAGGGCAGCGCTCAATGATGTGCTCCAGGGTCTAATTAAGAGCTCCACAGTCACATAATGGAGATGCTTTAATCTTCCATCTATGGAGAAGGTGGCAGCGTCTACCATGACTAGTTCTGAAGCGGTTGATGGTTGTCCACTGTTTGCGAGGAAGGTTCGATCCTTCAGGTTGTAGTGTGGGGTCCTCTATAAGGAATCCACTCCGTATGTCACAGTTCTTCCAAGCATCTCACCATCGGTCATCAAGGCTGAGGGGGGGGATCGGTCTGCTTTAAAATTACCTGTCGCTCGTTTGAACCTGTTAGCACTTGTTCTACTCCCACAATTCAATTTAAAGTACTATTCCGGGTTAACCTTTTCTATACCTGGAATCTTATAGAAGATGATCTCTCAGTTGTCTTCTTTCCAGATTCAAAAGCCCAAGTTTCTCCGGCGTTTCCTCATAACTTAGACTCCTGACACTAGGGATTAGTCTTGTGGCCCTTTTCTGCACTGCCTCCAGCACTTAAATGCCTCTCTCGTTTCTTGCTGATTAGAAGTGGATGCAGTATTCCAGGTGCGGTCTGATCAGAGCTATAAAGTTTGATCATTGTCTCCTCCAATTTGTACCCGACTCTTGCGCATCCCAGATTTCCATCACTCCATCATTGGCAGCCATGCCTTCAACTGGCTAAGCTTTGAAATTCCCTTCCTAAACCTCTCCGCCTCTCTCTCCTCCATCAAAATGCTCCTTTCAAACCTCTCTCTTTGACTAAGCTTTTGGTCACCTATCGTAATAGCTCCTTATGTGGCTCGGTGTCAGATTTTGTTTGATTACACTCCTGTGAAGCACCTTGGGACATTTCACTACATTAAAGGCGCTGTATAAATGAAAGTTGTTGTTATAGTCTACTGTTCTGTCGATGTGGTTCAACGTCCTATTGGCTTTGTTGATAGCTCTCTGCGTTGGTCAGACATGTTCAGTGTCAAGTTTACTAAGACTGCTAGGTTATTTTTAACTCCATCCTGAGCTATTTCAACACCATTCATGGGGTACACGTGTCATCTGTTGTTTCTTTCTCAGTGTAGCACTTTACATTTGTCTACATTAACGTTTATCTGACATCATTCTGGCCGTTTACATAGCTTGTCCAACTCATTCTGTAGTTTCTGTTGCTTCTTTGAATTCCACTGTCCCTCCAAGTTTGGTATTATTTGCAAATGTGACACTCTGGCGTTGAGTTTCTCAATCCAGGTCATTCATGTAAATTAGAAACAGTAGTGGTCCCAGTACGAAGCCCGGAGCCACCCAACTCAGTACGCCCCCCCACCCACTTCTTCGCCAAACACAACACTGAGGCTAATTCCGCAACATTACTGTACTCCCAGCCCACGTACATATCGCAGTACGAGCAAAATATCACGATGCATGAATGACTCTGAGCACGAGGTGGATGATTTGGAAGTTCTTCCACATCCTTCAACAATGATTCAAGATTTGACTCAACTTTAGGAGACAAAAGATTCTAAACTCAAGCCCCTTGATTAATAAGACCAAGGTAAATCTACATCACCGAGACACTATAAAATTCTTTAAAATTAATGTACTTCCAAAATAGACCCAGGCCTTGGCAGTAAAACTGTTTTGGCGAGAGTTGAAATACATCGCATCACATACAACGTACAACACAGAAACAAGCTATTTGGCTCAACTGGTCCATGCTGGTATTTATGGTCCACACGAGCCTCCTCTCACTCTAGAGAGAAGGGTTGTGGTTGTTGGAGAGCAGATGGAGACCAGAAGTGAAGGAAGGGTCAAAGACATTGGTGTTTCACTCTTCTTAAAAAAAAAAAAGAACAAAAATGGGCCTCTTCAAATGCTACAGGAGGCCAGAGCTTCCACTTTCTAGAGAGATAATTCTCGACCAAAAGGAAAGTTAAATCAGTTCATCAATAATTTTGCCGTGCCAAAATACAGTTTGTGCCCTTGGACAGAATCCATTCTTTTGAGTCACGGCACAGAAAACGACACTTCATGTCACTGTTGGCATTGATGTGTAATATTCAGACTCTTTGGTTTATAGATCAAGAATATACTCGCTTCAATGCCTACACAGGATGCGAGCCATGTTCCTTCAATACGAATGCAAAATAGTGAAGAAATGTCATTTCTGCACAGCACACATTGCCAACTGACTGCTGCAGATTTAATGCAGCCTAAGCATTTCACACTGTGAGCATCCTTGAGCTGTACTGGCCCGGTGATGCAGCTGCAATGCAGGATACAATGCAGCATTGGAGATTACAAAGATCAATACATTTTCTGCAACATCTGCCTTTGATGATGGGTGAAAGATGTCACCCGACGTGGATTTTTGGGCTAATGCCATTCTGTAAATACGTCGGCAGCTGGTAAATAGTCACTTTTCCTTCCACGTTTGTGATGCCAGTATCTTATTACCTCCCTCTTAGTTTTACCTCTGATTTTCTCACCTTACTACAATCAAGTAACCCTGGCTTACAATATCAAGGGGCAGTAGCCACCCTCCAGTACTTTAACTCGAGTGGCTAATTTTTGTGACTGTGGAATAGTTTCAGGTTGTTTGAATATGAAGGGCATCTGCACACTTCCAGCAGAGTCGTTGAATGGTGATGAGGAGTTGGAACCCTGACTGCTATTTTTTTTCCTCCAGTTCCCTGGACCAAGACAATGGGAACATCCCAATGCCTTTTCTACTGGGCTCAGCAGTTATACTATCAGCAAGTTTTGAGGGCCGGGTGGGTGGAAGGGAGAGAGGCATTACATCACTGTGTGAAAATTGACTTTTATTTTCCTCTTTTGATTACATGGGACTAAACTGTTTAGCTCTTTCAAAGAGACAGCACGACAGGCCGAATGGCCTCCTTCTACGCTGTAAGATTCTATTCTATGATTTGGGTACACTGTGGGTGGAAGTGATTACACTCTAGTCTGACTCGGATTACCTGCTCTTCAGTGAGTAAGTAACTTGACAGCTGAAATTCACATAAAAGTCTGATACTAAACAGGGAAAGAAGAAAAACCTTTGAAACAGAGTTTGATCAAATTTGGTTTGGATGCCAATAGGCAGTAAAGGTCCAGCTTCTGGAGACTCCTTGGCGTAGATCTTGACTTTGTGCGATTGTGTAAAACAGGTGATAGCGAGATCAGCAGTTCGGTTTACATCTCCCCCTCATTTTTATTTCCATTGAATTTGCATAAAGTCAAGTCCTTTGGCTAATGTATCCCATGCATTAGCAACCTATAATATTTAAGCTTAGCTGTACCTCCACTATCCACCATCAGTTGCTTCCTTACCTCTTTGGTTGAACTCTCCACGAACGGACCCCCGAACATTGCTGCCATCCAGTCACAGCTGGAGATCAGCAAGGGCTTATGGGCGCAGATCGTCCCGTCGTCCAGCTTAAAGACCACATCTGTCGTAAAACAAGAACAGCGGAAAGGTTCATCGCAATCCGCTCAGTGCCTCTGAATGCTTCAGAAATTGAGCATGTTTAACATAACAGGTGGTGTCTGAATGATCAGCTGCACAGCTTTAAAGGCTAACATCACACAATTACATATGCCAGAGGCGAGCTGCAATGCACCTGTTTGAGCTGTTGCCATGGTGACATCGTTATGAACTGGGTTAACCAGACAGGTGTACAAACATTGATAGATCATCCTGATCCACACTGAATCCGATCCCTCAGTAAATAAGACACCAACTCCCAGAATTATCTCAATGATGTACAGCATTACCTCTAGGTCGGTTTTTAAGAAAAGTCAGCATAATGGAACATGTTGGCCAGATTTTAAAGAAGCCTTTAAAAATGACGTGGCCAACTAATGCAAGCGCTAGAATAGGTCATAAAACCAACTGTCGCCACTGTCCACTGAAGAGATTACTGGGATAAAATGCTTCTGAAGGGCAGATACAGGGTTAAGGTTCGTGATCAACCTCCCATCGACAAAAAGGAACCTTTATCCTCGGTGCAAGAATCTCACCTGAGTTTGCCAAGCGTTTATTTGTTATCCCCTTGGACACTGCCAAAGCCTTTGAACAGGGGCTGGCATTGTGCACAGCTAAACAAGATACCTACCTACCTATGGTCTTCCATCAAAGCTCTGTTCACAGCTATCGACATTCCTCTCAAATTGCACTCTCTGTGCAATAATTGATGGCTCACCCTTCGATTAAAATTCCATCAACTTGGAGCTCTCTCAGAGCCTTGTTCTCACTCCTATTTTGCTCATTCTGCATACCAATCATTTCCATTCAATACTAACCGCACCCACTCTTGTGCTGATCATTCCATTTACATTCTTTGCTGCATATTTCCTCGACAGTGCACTGGCTGAATCCTACAGCTTGATCTCCTCCATACTCTTAGAGGGCAATGAATATCCTGCCTTTTACAAATCTTCAAGTACACTTTCTTTATATCTCTGCCAAATCCAGCCAATAGCTGCCACATCTTACTTTTGATGGTTTCATCCATAGTCCATTTTTCATCTGTTGACATCCTTGACCTCATTATCTCTGATCTCAAATGGTACTCACACTGCGAAAACTGCCTCCTGGAAGATCAGTTCTTCATTTACCTCATCTAATCTCCTATACTGTGATTCCTGTACATGGGTCTTGGCTTTCACCTAGGTTTCTCAGTGAAATAAAATTGCCTATGGTATTTGACTACATCTGTGCTCTGATTGGATTTCCTCGTGAGCTTTGAAACCTAAGCACACCAAGAAATCCATAGAGATATAACTTTTCTAAAAAAAACTTTCAATACTTGATTAAGCAGCAGATTATGCTTTAGTAAATAAATAGTTGTCTAAAGCAACATTAATACAAAATTAAAATGCCCTCTAGGTCAAATTAAATCAAGAGCACAGACACATCGCTTTTTGTGCAGATATCCTTAACTGCAGAGTTCAGCTGCTTGCAGTTCAGCAACATAGGAACAGGAGTATGCCATTCGGCCCCTCGAGCCTGTTGTGCTATTCAATTTGATCTGTATCTTAATTCCATTTGCCCACCTTAATACCCTTACCTAACAAAAATCAATCATTTTTGAAATATACAGTTGACCCCAGCCTCAACAGCTTTTTTGGGAGCGAGTGTTCCAGATTTCCACTACCCTTTGTGTGAATAAGTGCTTCTTGATATCACTCCTGAACAGCCTAGCTCTAATTTTAAGGTTATTCCCCCCTTGTTCTGGACTCCCCTCCCCCTACCCCCGACACTAGAGGAAATAGTTAATAGGAATTAAGTAGAAATACCAACTCTCTCCAGTGTTGGTAGCTGTTGGCCAGAACAGGACATGGTTTCACTTGTACCCCGTTAACTTGAATATACGACTCTTAAAAGGCCATGTAGAAATGGAGCAGAGTGCCGGGAATTACAAATCTGCATCCACAATCTTCCGTATCCCGGGAGTCAGAAACGTCCGGGCAAAGGTCAGGTGTTATCTCATGGGCAGGCTTGGGAGGGAAAAGATGAGAGAGATATTCGAGGAAGAGTCCTTTATCAGCAGCATTGTATACTGCAACACTGGCAGAGATCTGGAAGGGTGTTGCCATCACATGTCCAACCTCTCAGTGCATGCTCAGGCTCAACAGAAGGACCTTTCAGAACAAGGAAAGGCAATTTTGTCCATTGACCCCATCCTTGCTGTGGGATCAATCCCACCTACCATATCCCTCAATCAATTCTGTCTACAGAAACGCATTGTCTCTTAAATATTACTATGCCATTCCCTGCTAACTTGTTCAACAATTCTATTACCCTTTGGTTGAAATGTTTTGCCTGAATTACTTCCTCTTACTTCTAACTTGCCGATTATAAACTGGTGTACCTCTGGTATGAGCCCTTCACCCAGGCAAACTGTTTACTGCGATCAGTTGTTGTCAATTTATTTCATAATCTTGAAACCTTCAATCAGCTCACCTCAAAGTCAAATCTTCCTTCACAGATGCAAGCCCAACTTACACTGAAATCACCTCTGCTGTTTGTTTCTGGATCGTCTCAAGCCACATCATAGAATCACATGGCACCGAAGGAGGCCATTCAGCCCATTGTGCCTGCGCGGCTCTTTGAAATAGCTATCTTGGTCCCACTCCCCTGCTCCTTCCTCATAGCCAACGTTCCTGCTAAGCTGCGTGGCTGCGCAGAAGTCTGAAGGTCCTGCGCAGGCCACTCATCGGCTTCTACATGGAAGAAACTGCACGTGTGAAAATTTGAATGGGCCGCTCAGCCAGTTAAAGGGACCGTGCAAAAAACAAAGGGAACATTGCCCATAGCCCTGCAAATTTTTCCTTTTCAAGTATATATCCAATTCTCTTTTGAAAGTTACTATTGAATCTGCTCAGACAGTGCATTCCAGATCACAACAAATCTCTGTGTTAAAAAAAAACTCTTCCTCTCCCCTCTGGTTCTTTTGCCAATTATCTTCAATCTGTGTCCTCTGGTAACTGACCCTCCTGCAAGTGGAAACAGTTTCTCCTCATCTGCTCGATCAAAACCCTTCATAATTTTGAACTCCTCTATTAAATCTCCCCTTAACACACTCTGCTCGAAGGGTCATAATCCCAGCTTCTCTCGTCTCTCCATGTAACTGAAGTCCTGCATCCCTGCTATCAGTCCAATAAATCTCCTCGGCACCTTCTCCAAGGCCTTGACATCCCAATATTCATGAGGGAAAATTTGGTGTTAGTTGTAGCACGGCTTTAAATTCTGATTTTCTTTTGCAAAAATACAATGTTTGACAAAGAATGCTACTGCCATCTGATGAAAACACGGTGTGGAGCGGAGTATTTACCCGGACTACAAACTTCTCCAGTTTGCATTGCATGACCAAGTGTCACCTTTGGTCAAAGGAGCCCAAAGGTTTGAACTGCCGATGGTTGATTCAACCTCAGCCAAAACTGACTAGTACCTGAACACGCAACCGGATAAAAGGACACACAGATCTCAACCAGTGAGCTACCAGTAAATACAAAACAAAACTTTACATCTGAACTATTTTAAGGAACAATTTGGAAACCTTCTTCCAAAACTCCGTCTTTTGACTGTTAACTTGGAACTCAATCTGAGTGACACTTCAGAAGCAAGTTCAGCAAGAAGTAGCATCTTGCTTTTCTTTACTTTCTACCCACACATAATCCTCCCGTCTTACATAAAGGCACACAGCCAACTCTGCCATAAATTCCTTTCATGTGCACAAAATTAAATGCTCAGGAGGAATGCAAATAGATTTCTGAGAAAAGCCTCCAGCACAACTACTCAACGGTGCGAATTCTCCGAGGAAAGAAACTGGAAAAGAGGACCTGATCCCGGACGGATCTTCCAATCATTTCATCAGATGGAAAAATGCAGAGCAGCCACCTGAAAATTACTAGCAACTTCTTGAGCCCTGTTGAGAATCTGTTTACTGAAATCTGCAGCTCCCTAAAGTCTGACGACAGTGATCTTCTCTGTTGAATGTGTGGATTGTTTTCCAGCCAAAGAAACATCACGAAAGGAAACCATTGGGTCTTTAATTATACTCACTTGCACATCCGCCATCTGCTACCTGTGCGGAGCATCAGAATACAATGTCGACAGGTTGTCTGAGAGCCCTGGTTAATGCTCAATCGTTCAAGTGAAACAAATGATCCCCCATGAAGCCGCTGCATTATTCATCTTCTCTTGTTTTAATTCCCTCAAATGTTTTTCAGCTGCTTCTTATTCCTGCAGTCACAGCATTTTGTGGCCACTTGGGTTTCCTTGCTGAGAATCACTGCTAGTTTTTTGGCGGGGGGGGGGGGGGGAAGGGATGGTGAACATTGGCGCTCATCAAGGTGAGGGATGGAAGTGATGGACACCCCAAGCATCAACATCTGGCATTCCCAAGTTACATACATAGAAGTTACAGCACAGTAACAAGCCATTCGGACCAACTGGTCCATGCCAGTGTTTCTGCTCCACTCAAGCCTCCTCCCACCCCTCTTCATCTCACCCTATCAAGATATCCTTCTATTCTTTTCTCCTTCACGTTCCCCTTAAAGGCATCTATGCTATTCGCCTCAACTACTCGCTGTGGTAGCGAGTTTCACGTTCTCACCACTCTCGGGATGAAGAGGTTTCTTCTGAATTCCCTCTTGGATTTATTGGTGACTCTCTTACATTTATGGCTCCTAGTTACTGTGTTACATGTAGCACAGATGGGTCTTCTGCTTCGTCCCAACATCTAAACCAATGCTGCGATCTTGTTAAGACGTAATGGCTAGATTTATACCAGTGAAGTAAAATTATAATCAATCCCAGCAGATGCAACATTTCCTTTAGTATGTTCTACATTACTAAGCAGTGTGTGTGTGTGTGTCTGTGAGTGTGTGTGTCTGTGCGTGCGTGCGTGCGTGCGTGTGTGTGTGCGCTCCACTATCGGGTGGCAGTTTTGGGAATAAGCAATGTTTCATCTGGAGACAGTGGCTTTGAAATTCTGCTGTGCAGCCTGTTTTGCGGGTGCCAAACAGCCTCTTAAACCTCCAATATGAGCTGGAAGCGCACGCTCATTATGAGCTGGAAGTGCGCTGCCTGCCATATTGATACAGGCCAAAAAATGGTCTTCGGTGCCCACGGCTGATAGGCATCAGGCCCTTCACATAGGCAAATAATGGGCCTAACGCCTATTCGAGGCCCCACTGCAAGATTGGTTTGACCTGTGCACCCCCCCCCCCCGACCACCCCCGCCCCCACTGTGTTTTTCAAAATGGGTGCACCCGGATTTATAGGCCAGTATTCTCAGGTCCAGTACAGCACTGGCCAAACACACATACATTCCTACAGTAAATCCCCCCCGTAAACTGGCCTTAAACTATAGAAATGCTCCCCAAATGGACCAGTGAGAATTTCCAGCTTCAACACTCTCAACCACTGTGGGCCATGTGTAGGGCCTTCAATGCCAAGCATGTTTCTACCAACAAGAAGGTGGACAGGCAAATAATTCTCAGGTCTTGGCCTACATCACCCTTCAGCCAGATGATTTGATGTCTTCAATTTTTATACCTTGGCAGTTAAACAAAAGAAAACAGTGCTCCTTGGCTTAGCTCTCTTAGCTGAGATAAGAAACAGACATGTAGAATTATGGGTATAAAACCATGTCATATGCCCTGTGGTAGTGTACGTTGATACACAAATACACTGCATCACCAGGACCTCTGACTAAAATCACCATTTCAAAAGAAACCTTCTGGCTAAACACATCAGTATCTAAACGTAAATAGAAACCATACCGTACACGCTTACCTGAGAAGGTCCCTTTGGCCAGGCATTCTTTCACACGATTTGCTCTCCTCACATGGAATGCTTTGGTAATCTCTTGGTTCATGAAGGCCTCATTGTTCAAAATATTGGCCACCATCATACGCAAGTCGAAAACCTCCAGCAGCTCTGCAATGTGGGCTATCTGCATCAGCTCCTTCTCGTTCTCATCCAACTGGCCAGTGTACAAGTAGCGCATGACTGCGCTGAACGCATCAGGATGAACAGAGTAGTCCATCCTGACGACAGTCATCAGCCGATGGTTAAAGGTGACGGGATCTTCTGCCACCTCTTCCTGGATACTGATGAAAGCTCTGCTCCACGATGACAGAATCTTTCCTCTGTTGAACCAAGCCTTTGCTCTTGCACTATTATCGTAGGCGTTAAGTTTCAAGATGCTATCACTGGTAGAGGCCCGAAGATTGGATAACGGTTGGGTGGTTGGAACTTCATCTGTGCTTTCGCTGACGTCAAAACTGGCCGCTCTCATTAAATATTCCCTGCCCTGCTTGTCATTGTGGCTCACTGCTCTTTCATCACCCGACTCTGGCTCTTCACTGAGGTCCATTAGAAACAAGTCGTAGAACTTTGAGGAGGAGGTAGACAAATAAATCTTGTGAGCATAGATTTTAACCTTATCCTGAAGCACCAAGATGACGTCTGCGCAAAGGGGATTGGCCAACAGGCGGGCAGGATGCTCCTCGTTGGTTGTGGGAGGATCGTGGACAGTGATGATGGGGGGTGGTGGTTTTGGAGGCAGGAACGGGGCCTGCAATAAAGGCTTTTGAACATTCCTCAGGTGTGACTTCCAGAACTGGAGGTGCCGCCTGGAAATCAAGGCGGCTCTGATGGCATTATCGAAGACGTCCTTAATGCCAAATTGGGCAACCACGCTGGTTTCGTAATAGGGGATTCCCAGTTCTTTGGCTACCTCACGACCCTTTTCAGGAGCTAAAATCTCATTGTGTTTTATTGGCCTGTGAATAAAAGAAAAACACAATGTAAGTTGGATAAGGTAACTCAGAATTGCCCAAAAATCAACGCATTTATGTTTTCAAGCATTATATTACTACTTGCTTGTTTAGACCCAATTTGCAAAGTTCTTTAAAAATGTCAAAGCATGATATTTGAGGTATTTTTAGGGTACTCAAATGATCTTTTGAATCTAGTTTTTGCATACAGGAAGAATATATTCCATTTTAGAAAATACACCTTAGAATTATTAACGTGATGTTGCCTCAGCCAATCTGCATTATAGTTCATGATATTTTGAGGCGAGGGGACTAGGGTACTGGCAGAACACAGCAGCTCTTCTGAGATTGAACATCTTGTGGACAAGTTGGAAGGTTTAATAAAGTTCGAAGCACAGGCTCAGTCGTTGAGAATTTTAAACCCGACCAGTGTGGTAACTAGTAGTTCCAGTAGCAAGAATATATCACTCCCAAATGAAAGACTCGGAGCTACCAGTCCCTCTAACTTGCCCAGTTCTGTTTGTGAGTTCGGTTAGCTCTTCATTGTGTTGGTGTCAATCAGATGGGAAAGTTTCCACTTTGAGAGAGAAAAAGAACCCGTATCAAATCTGGGGAAATAATTACAATGTGAGAGGTACTGGTCAATGAGAAGTCTATAGGGTAGAAATTTGTTGGTAGCGCAAAACAGGCAGTATCGAATCAGCTGCCCGTTACAATCAATGTTCCTGCTAAGTTGCACGGCCACATAATGGTCTGGAGGTCCCGCGCAGGCCGCTCGCCAGCTTTTAAATGGAAGAAACCGCGCATGCGCGCAAATTTTAATGAGCCACACAGCCCGTTAAAGGGACCACGCACGGAAATAAAATTAATGGGAACATTGGTTATAACCCCATCATAGAAATTAAATGCAAATTATGCATTAGATATTTAGAATGTGCCCCATGATTTGTTTATAACCTAGTAATACATTAAAAATCTTACAGAACACTTTGGATTTACCAACTGTTCCAAAGTCATTGAAAATCTTCAGTGCAGACTTCAAGCTTTCCCTGAGGAAGGTGCACGTTTCCCTTGACTTCAATGAAACTGAATATCAAGCGGGGTGTATATACAGGTAGCTGATATGTTACCACCCAGCAATTTCTACATCTATAACTGAGGCAATGCCAGCTTTGCAGCTGGAAAATAATGAGCTTTGCATTGTGATGA
This sequence comes from Somniosus microcephalus, assembly GCF_052327205.1. Classification (NCBI taxonomy): domain Eukaryota; kingdom Metazoa; phylum Chordata; class Chondrichthyes; order Squaliformes; family Somniosidae; genus Somniosus; species Somniosus microcephalus. Next base: position 6,162,763 of record NC_141016.1, on the reverse strand, counting down.
GCAATGTCATTGAGAAAAGCATCAAATGGCTTAGGTAGTAGCTTAGAAACTTTCAATGTTCCATCACCTCTATTACTATTTATCCATGTAATCCTCAATCTCTTTCCAAACAAACATTTTAAGAAATGTTAATTGACAGTGCATCAGTTGATTTCGCTGGGAGTTCATTCCAGTCAACCACTGTTCTGTGGGAGGTTGTGGGTGGGTGGGTGGGGGGAAATATGTCTAAAGTCAAAGCTTGCTTGAAATTTGGTATTTTTATTCTCATATCCACTATTTTTGTTCTCACAATCCAAATCAAAACAAAAACAAATGAGTAAGGCTCTCAAAGCACAGCTCTGATTTATTCCCCCCTTTTCCCCTTCACCGATTTTCTCCCCTTCCCTGAAGACATTGACTCACGATGGGCTGTTGTTCCACAGGTGTTAATCATCCTATGGTATCTCACTCTAGTATGCATTCTTCACTCGTGAGCCTGGACGGCGAGTGCGAGCAGACTATTCCAGTGGCGGGCAAGCGGAGCGGGGCAAAACCTCGCCCAATGCTGCCTTCACCCAACATCCGCGCACTTGTGTGTATTTCCTCCAGCGGACGTTGGACAGCAATCAGGAGCAGGAACCCAGGACGAGATTCCTTTCCCTAACCCAGCCGAGGGCCACTGGATTTACCATTCTGACTGAGATTAGCTGACTCACAGTCCAGGAAGACGTCCTAGTCTTCACAGCTCATCAATTTACTGGACAAACTCAATTGAGCCATGGGGGAAAGCGCTCGTTTTTATTCTTAATTCATCCTGAACATATGTAACCACAGATTGCGTTTGTGGACTTGACTTTAATACAGCCGTTAAAGACGATACCTTGCAAGAGGTCTCCGTGCACGATTAACTGCTTCCAAGTCAGTGTACCGCAAGTCCAGCTGGCAGCCAACCAAAATGACAGGCGCTCGTGGGCAGAAATGTTTAATCTCCTGGTACCACATGGTCTTTACATGGTGCAGGGAGTTGGGGTTAGCAATGGAGAAACAAAGCACAACCACATCAGACCTGAGCAAGAGAGAAAAGAAAATAGCCCATTACAATTCCAAATGAAATTGGGACAGCTGTGCACAGGAATGTAACATTTCTGTAGTTTTATAATGGCTGAATATGAAGCTGCATTTTATTATATAGAACGTACAGCACAGAAACAGGGCATTCGGCCCAGCTGGTGTATATGTTCCACACGAGTCTCCTCCCACCCCTCTTCATCTCACCCTATCAGTATAACCTTCGATTCCTTTCTCCCTCATGTGTTTATCTAGTCTCCTCTTAAATGCATCTATGATTTGCTGAATATATTAATTATTGAGGCCTGGGAGCGCTAACTACTACAATGGCTAGCTATGTATGTAACTGAGGTGAACATCTATTGCACATGGATAAAATCTTACGGTAGCAGCTCAGCTTCAGGCTCTAAGTAAGCTACACCTACCAGTAGAATCATTGCAGATTGGGTACACTCGTCAGTGAAAACATCTAAAAAAAAATACAACAGAGAAAACATGTTGCAAAGGAAACTGCTCCTTCCTTGGCACTTGCAGAATCTTTATCTCAGCTTAATTAGATTGACCAGGCTTCCAGAAAGACGCAGCAGTGTCCTTTCCAGAGCAAAGGTTAGTGGTGCAGCTAAACGGCTGAACTGAAGCATTTTGGTTCTGTGCAATCTCCTAATTCTCATCTCATAATGGTTATCTCTGAAAATAAGTTTTGCAGGATATTACATATGTAGAAAGGTGTAAAAGTCCAATTCCATTAAAATTTTTGATTTGGGGTAGACTATAGCTTAAGTACGGCAGAATATTCTGAAGACCACAGATTTCTCATGCCGTTGACTGCTTCACTATTTTCTGGAATGACTGGTTGCTTCAATTAGAAATCTGGGGAAGGGGGATTTCCCCACTCAAACTAACCCAAGAATGATCTGTTCAGCGTTTGCATTGCTATACCTGCCATAGGCAAACCGTCTGTCCTTGTGATGATCACCGAATGTATCCCAGAGCCGCAACGACACACTGACGTCATCGACTACATCGCGGGAACGCTCCAGAACCTGTGAAAAAAACAGACCAATTCGATTCAGTTGATGAAGTGATTGTATGCAATTCAGATCTCTTGGCTTAAAAGTGTCTCCTCCCCGCCCCCATTCAAAAACAATCAGCGCACAAGAAGAGAATTAAGCTGCACATGTTATTGGTGTTGAAGTAGTTGTGGAAGAAGTGAAGGAGACCTAGGTGTCTTAGTTGACTTGATATTCAACATGTCCAACCAATGTTGAGTGGCAATCAACAAAGCCAGTAGAACGTTGAACTACATCGCCAAAACAAAATAATGAATATCCACAAAGTAATATCCAAATTGGGGCGTTGATCTTGTAAAACCTATTGGTGATCACCCAGTATTTACGCTGGGCAGCCAGTGTGTCATTTCCCCATTTTTAACAGGTAAACCAGGTGCATATGAAAGGAAGAACTTGTATTTATATAGCACCTTTAACGACTTCAGGACGTCCCAAAGCACCTTACAGCCAATGAAGGGCTTTTGAAGTGTAGTCACTGTTGCAATGTAGGAAATGCGGCAGCCAATCTGCGCACAGTAAGCTCCCACAAAGAGCAATGTGATAATGACCAGATAATCTGTTTTTAGTGACGTTGGCGGAGAGATAAATATTGGCCAGGACATCGGGAGAATCCCCTGCTCATCTTTGAAATAGTGCCATAAGATCTTCTACATCCACCTGAGAAAGCAGACAGGGCCTCGGTTTAACATCCCATCTGGAAGACAGCACCTCTGACAGTGCAGCACTCCCTCAGCACGGCGTGTAAGCCTAGACTATGTGCTCAAGTCTCTGGAGTGGGGGCTTGAATCCTCAACCAGCTAACTCAGGCAAGAGTGCTACCGACTGACACATATTTAAACGATATTCTCTTCCAGTTGCATTTTCCAGACCATTTTCCTGAATGTCAAAAACATAAATTATATTTCATGACCTAGTGATAAAACAATTTTTGATGCTCGATGGTTTTCTGTGTTGTGCAGGTTTATTACAGTTATGAATAAGGCCTGAAGAAATCTACCCATGCGACAGATAATGATTTGAAGCAAATTATATTACCATATACAAAAACAAATCGAGGGTACAGTAGCTTTGCGATTATGGTACTGGACTTGCAACCAAGAGGTCGAGAGTTCAAATCCCACCATGGCCAAATTGAATTCACCAAATCTGACAAAAGGTCATCGACCTGAAACGTTAACTCTGTTTCTCTCTCCACAGATGCTGCCTGACCGGCTGAGTATCCCCAGCAGTTTCTGTCAGATTTCCAGCATCCGCAGTATTTTACTTTTGTTTTACTGGTCATCTATACACTACCACCAGAACAATGACCGTCAAAGCTGCATTTCTGTAAAAAAATAACTGATTCACTCATGTCATTCAGAGAAGGGAACCTGCCACCCCTACCTACTCTGGCCTTCATATGAGGAAAGGCCAAGGACAAATAAAAAAAATTGCTGGACTGCTCAAGATGCAAGCATAAATCCCATTTAATATTTTATTTTGGATCTTAATTTCCACTCTAAGTTCATTTAAGATTACATCTCCTGGACTTTTTTCCCCCACCCTATAAGCATTTGTAGATGACCATGTATCTGTATTGAGCACCTCACTCCCTTAAATATCAGCAATCATAGAATGATATAGCACAAAAGGAGGCCATTCGGCCCGTCGTGCTTGTGCCGGATACAGCAGAACACATTGGCCTAGAAATTCGGTGGCACCCCGGAAGGAGCCGCGAGTGCCAGCCTGATATTCAGTTTGAGCGCCCCAAACAGAAGCGCGGCGCTACTCGAGGCACCCCGCATCCGTCTTGGGGCGCTGCAACTGAAAATCGCAGCGCAACGTGCCACAGCGCCACACGCTGCGGCATGGCACACTGCGGTACTGCAGGCCTTCCTCCCCTTCTTAAAGGGGAGGGGCCTGCTGCAACGCGATCGGAGATCGCGAGTGCCGGCAAAAGAGCCCGGCACCGAGGAGAAGTGCCGGGCTCTTGGGACACAGCCGGCAAAATGCGGGGGGGGGGGTTAGGAGGCCGGGGACGGGAGCGCAGAGAGGTGCTAGCAGGCGGCCAACAAAGATGGCCGCCCCGCACCTCTCCTTTAATTTGCGCCTCTACCGCCGCAGGTAGGCCCCCCTGAACCGGTCGCAAATTGCAACCGGCGTTACAGCGGGGGGCGCTACCAAATATCACGATCGGGGCGGTAGCGGGGCGCTGCGCACACCGATGACGTCATCGGTGGCGGCGCAGCGTTACAGGCTAACGCCGCCATTAGTGCCCCTCTAAATTTCGCGGGAGGCGTGGCCAGTGGCGCTAAACCCACTAAGTGCCCTCTTTGGGCGCTAACTGGTGGCGCAGCCCACCGAATTTCTAGGCCATTGACTATTGTACTATAAACAGGACATGCTGGAGTTACTCAGCAGGTCAGGCAGCACCTGTGGAGAGAGAAGTAGAGTTAACGTTTCAGGTCGTTGACCTTTCATCAGAACTGAAAAATGCAACAGATGTACCAGATTTTAAGCAAGTACAAAGGCAGGAAAGAACAAAAGGGTGGAAGGCAGGAGTGATGAAATGACAAAAGGGATGAAGTACAAGGCAAAAGGGGGTGGTAATAGGACAAGTAAAGAAACAAAAAGGTGGGTCCAGAGGAGGTGTAAATGGCAACAGCAGAACCACTACCAGCCCTGCTGTCTGAAAAACAGCAGTGGTTATGATCTGAAATTGTTCAACTCGATGTTGAGTCCAGAAGGTTGTGAAGTGCCTGATTGAAAGATGAGGAGCACAGAGCAGGATTAAAACGGAGTGTACTTAAACAGATTGTTTTATTTGGGAATTTCTGGTAAGTAATGGGTAAGTCGTAGATGTAAAAAGTGAAATTTAGCTTAACATTTTGATTTTAACCTAGAACTTTATAAACTATAGTTAAAAGAAGCTGCCTGTGTTTGTCTTGAGTAGGTGCTAATCACCAGGAGCAGGGGAGCGGAGTAAACACTTGTAAATTGGGTGAGGCTCCTAGAGTATATGAGTATAAGAGTAAACAGGTCTGCAGAGCACAGAGTGGGAGTAAAATGGAGTGTACTTAAACAGAGTGGTTTTTTGGGGAATTTGGAAAGAGTGGGAATTCAGAGAATGGGGGAAGGAATGGTGCTTTTTGCCAACACTACTTGTAGTGCTTTGTGTTACAGGTAGATATTTAATTTCAGTACCCATAAGTTAATCTAGCTAAAGTAAGTAGTCAAGAAACTACACTGTAAGCTAAGTTACTTATTTACAAATTCCATACAATTTAATTAAATAAAACAAGGTCATATAGGGATGGCAGTGCAGGTGGTGTGCCGCAACTGCAGCATGTGGGAGTTTGTGGAGAGCATTGTGATCCCGGACAACCACGTTTGCAGTAAGTGCCTGCATCTTGAGGAACTTCAAGTGCTGAAGTTCCTCGAGTTTTTGAGCTGGAGTCTGAGGTGCAGACATTGCGGGGCATCAGGGATGGGGAGAGTTACCTGGACACTTTAATCCAGGAGGCAGTCACATCCCTTAGGTTAGGTAGTGGTACAAGTCTGGTTAGTGGTCAGGGACAGGAGGGTGTGACTGCAACTCAGGCAGGTAAGGGGACCCCAGGTACAGTGCTGGAGGAGCCTCAGCCTTTGCCCTTGTCCAACAGGTATGAGGTTCTTGCTGCCTGTGTGGATGAGGGAAAAGCCTGCAGGATGGATGAGCAAGCTGACCATGGCACCATGGTGCAGGAGGCCATTCAAGTGGGAGGGAGTGAAAGGGAAAGTAGTTGTGGTAGGGGATAGATACTGTTCTCTGCAGCCGCGACCGAGAGTTCCGAAGGTTGTGTTGCCTGCCCGGTGCCAGGGTTAAAGACATCTTCTCGTGGCTGGAGGAGAACTTGGAGTGGGAGAGGGAGGATCCAGTTGTCGTGGTCCACGTAGGAACCAACGACATAGGTAGAACTAGGAATGAGGTTCTGCTGAGGGAGTTTGAGGAGCTAGGATCCAAATTAAATAGCAGAACCTCAAAGGTAATAATCTCTGGATTGTTACCTGAGCCACGCACAAATTGGCATCGGAACAAACAGATTACAGGTTTAAATGCGTGGCTCAAAGAGTGGTGTGGGAGGAAGGGGTTTCAGTTCATGGGGCACTGGCACCAGTACTGGGGAAAGAGGGAGCTCCACTTAAACCGGGCTGGGACCAATGTTCTGGCGAACCGAATAACTAGGGCAGTAGACAGGGCTTTAAACTAATGAAGGTGGTGGGGGTGGGGGGTGGGGAGATTCAGGAAAGAGTAAATTTAAAAGCAGCAAGAGAAATGTCAAGGCTCTAGAGCAGAGTTTTGGGTGAAATTAAGCAGAATGGGTCAGGAAGGGAAAGAGTAACAAAGGTAATAAGGCATCAGTGACTCAGGTGACATCAGAGAAAAATAGAAATAAGTCAAAGTTAAAGGCACTATATCTGAATGTGCGAAGCATTCGTTACAAAATAGATGAATTAATAGCACAGATAGAAATTAATAGGTTTGATCTAATAGCCATTACGGAGACGCGGTTGCAATGTGGCCAAGGTTGGGAACTAAATATTCCAGGATACTTAACATTTAGAAGAGATAGGCAAAATGGAAAAGGAGGAGGGGTAACCCTGATAATAAAGGATGGGATAAAGACAGTAGAGAGAAAGGATCTTAGCTCCAAAAATCAAGAAGTAGAATCAGTTTGGGTGGAGCTAAGAAACAGCAAAGGGCAGAAAACATTGGTGGGAGTTGTTTATAGGCCCCCCAAACAGTAGTTGTAATGTAGGGCAGAATATAAATCAGGAAATTACAGGCGTATGTAACAAGGGTAATACAGTAATCATGGGGGACTTTAATCTACATATAGACTGGGCAAACAAAATTTACAGTAATAGTGTGGAGGACAAATTCATGGAATATATGCAAGATAGTTTTCTGGATCAGTATATTGAGGAACCAACTACGGAACAGGCTAATTTAGATCTAGTGCAACGAGAAAGGGTTAATTAATAACTTTGCAGTAAAGGGGCCTTTAGGGAACAGTGACCATATTATGATAAAATTTTATATTGAGTTTGAAAGTGATTTAATTAAATCCGAAACTAGGGTCTTCAATCTAAACAAAGCAAACTACGTATGTATGAGGGGCCAGTTGGCTAAGGTAGATTGGGAAACTACATTAAAAGGTATGACAGTAGACAAGCAATTAATTTACAACAAATGTACATTCCTTTAAGGCACGAAGACCCCACAGGAAAAGTGGCCCAACCGTGGCTAACAAGAGAATTTAAAGATAGTATTAGATCAAAGAAAGAGGCTTATAATGTTGCCAAAAAGAGTAGTAAGTCTGAGGATTGGGAGGATTTAGAATTCAGCAAAGGAGGACCAAGAAATTGATAAAGAAAGGGAAAATAGAATATGAGAGTAAACTAGCGAGAGACATACGTTTCTAAAGGTATGGAAACAGGAAAAGATTAGTGAAAGTAAATGTGGGTCCCTTACAGGCTGAGACAGGAGAAATTATAAAGGGGAATAAGGAAATGGCAGAGAAAGTAAACAAATACTTTGGCCACGATTTTCCCATTGAAGGCGGGTTGGGTGGGGGTCAGGTCCCGCTGCCGCTTTCAGCCGGTAAAAATTTGCGATTTTGCCCTAATTGGGCAATTGAGTCCCTGTGTGTGCGCTCCCCCTGGCCAATTAGTGTTTTGGGTCTGTAACTCGCCTCTGCTGACGTCCGTGAACCAGCTGCATTTAAGGGGCCCATGCAGCCTTGGTTCAGTCTCTCATTATTTGCTGCTGGATTTCCTTCCGACAACTGTTGCCATGACTACCTCAAGGGCCGAGGCCTCTCAATTTGAGGAACGACATTTTGCATGTTTGTGCAAAGTACCCTGGCAGTTGTCATGACTCGTTCATCCTGCAGCAGTCTAGTGTGCCTCTGCTCTTCAATCCGCCAACACAACTTTCCGGCTTCACAGGCTCGCAAACCCAGAGGACACCCGCCAAAGGTGTCGAAGCAGGAGCAGCATGAAAGTGAGCAAGGTGCCTCCACATCTGCTGAAGCCACAGGGGAAGCACCACATAGATTCTGGAATGGTCCCCATGGATTGGAAGGTAGCAAATGTAACCGCACTATTTAAGAAAGGAGGGAGAGAGAAAACAGGGAACTGCAGACCAGTTAGCCTGACATCAGTACCTGTAGTAGGGAAAATGCTAGAATATATTATTACGAACGTGGTAACAGGGCACTTAGAAAATAATAATAGGATTGGGCAGTCAACATGGATTTATGAAAGGGAAATCATGTTTGATGAATCAGTTATTTGAGGTTGTAACTAGCAGAATAGATAAGGGGGAACCAGTGGATGTGGTGTACTTGGATTTTCAGAAGGCATTCAATAAGGTGCCACACAAGAGGTTAGTAAACAAAATTAGGGCTCATGGGATGGGGGTAATACACTAGCATGGATTGAGGATTGATTAACGGACAGAAAACAGAGAGTAGGAATAAATGGGTCATTTTCAGGTTGGCAGGCTGTAACTAGTGGGGCACCGCAAGGATCAGTGCTTGGGCCTCAGCTATTCACAATCCAAATCAATGATTTGGATGAGGGGACCAAATGTAATATATCCATGTTTGCTGATGATACAAAGCTGGGTGGGAATGTAAGTTGTGAAGAGGATGCAAAGAGGCTTCAAGGGGATATAGACAAGCTAAGTGAGTGGGCAAGAACATAGCAAATGGAATATAATGTGGAGAAATGTGAAGGTGTCCACTTTAGTAGGAAAAATAGAAAAGCATAGTATTTTTTAAATGGTGAGAGATTGGGAAATGTTGGTGTTCAGAGGGATCTGGGTGTCCTTGTTCACGAATCACTGAAAGTTAACATGAGGAGAGATTGAGTAGACTGGGCCTATATTCTCTGGAGTTCAGAAGAATGAGAGGTAATCTCATTGAAACATACAAAATTGTTACAGGGTAGATGCAGGGAGGATGCCCCTGGCTGGGGAGTCTAGAACCAGGGGTCACGGTCTCAGAATAAGGGGTCGGCCATTTATGACTGAGATGAGGAGAAATTTCTTCACTCAGAGGCTGGTGAATCTTTGGAATTCTCTACCTCAGAGGGCTGTGGAGGCTCAGTCGTTGAGTATATTCAAGGCTGAGATTGATAGATTTTTGGACTCTAGGGGAATCAAGGGATATGGGGATAGTGCAGGAAAGTGGAGTTGAGGTCGAAGATCAGCCATGATCTTATTGAATGGTGGAGCAGGCTCGAGGGGCCAAATGGCCGACTCCTGCTCCTATTTCTTATGTTCCTTGAGCTTCCATTAATATTTAATATTACTGTTGCATTTGCATTGTTTGGATTCTCACTTCCAACTTCTCGGTAAACAGTTTCACAAAATTAAAAGCAAAATACACACACACACTCACACTAAGAGCACTTTACAATCAACTGGGACTGATCTTACACAGTCTATACTGCATCATAATAAAGTGCATCTGCTGCTTACCTCTTGGCACACACGGTACTGGTCAATGGCCCAGACTGTTGGTACATGAGTGGCCAGTAACTGGTATTGTGTTAGGGTGGCATTACATGCTCTTGCGCAGATAAGCCTGGTCTTTCCTACTGCGTTGTCACCCACGACCACACACTTGATGGTTTCTACGTTTGGTCTTTCGTAGTCCATACCTGTATCCGTCAACCGTGGGCTAGACACGATAAAGAGAATTGTCATATTAAAAAAGATGCACCAACTGGAAAAGTTCAAAACTATGTTTCTTTCCTTCCCACCGCAGAACCAAGTTCGCAGCACAGAAGGCCATTCGGCCAATCGTGCTGTGCTGGCTCGTTGCTGGAAGGCTGCAAACACTAATCCCACTGCCCTGCATTCTCCGCATGAGCCCTTTGAGCTGTACATATGAATATGCTGCAAATTGTGGCACTATGGGTGCTCTGATAATGAAAGGGAGTCATGACGTTTCCTATATTACAACAGTGACTGCACTGCTAAAATACTTCATTGGCTGTAAAGCACTTTGAGACTTCCTGAGGTCATGACGGGTGCTATATTATCTATACGCAAGTCTTTTCTTTATAAAACACACTTGATATTCGAAACAGCACTGAATCAAATCGTCTTACAAATGAAGTTTGCTCAAAAATCAAATACACTTCAGTAACCACTCAAGCTTCAATCTCCGAGCCGAATGACCTTTTATTTAGACTATGCTATATATAGATTTTCTCTGAACATTGCAATTTTCTATTGCACATTGTTCCCTGGAAATTCTGCACCAATAATGTTACAAGGGAGGTTATACGCTCTTGTGAATATCACCACACACAGCAGAGACTGGCACTGTGCTCAAGGTGTAATGAAAATTTCACTTCCTACTTACAAATAAAGCTAGCAGGAAAAAGCATATGAAAGTATGGAAAGCTCAGAGTCCCAGACTGCAATATAATCTTACGTGTCAGCTGGTATTTATAAATAGCACAAACATTATTCAAGAATTCATGTGGCATTTGAATCCTTCAATTATTCCGTATATTTCTCCAAATCCAATGTTTTTTTTGCCCCTCATAAGTTTTCTCTTTCTCCTTACTGAAGATATGGCTGCGAATTTCCACCCGTTCAATTTAATGGATGAAAAATTGTAGGCTGGGGATTACAGAAGCGAGACGTCCCAGCTTGGAGTATGGTGCCTTGGGCACCCTTAGGACATCACTCATGTACGAGACTTGATTATATCGCCAGACTGACAAGCCCAGTCATGTTCACACATGCACACTTCCAGCACATGGATCAAGACCAAGAGCAGAAAAACCCTAAATAGTTTTCCTTTCTCCTGATGCGTTCAGGCAAAGTTTCAAGCTTTTGTCGCCAATCCACCCAGCTAACTTGGTGCTGGGCAACGACTGAACCTGGGACCTTTTCTGTTCTACATGACTCAGCTAGTCACTGGGTAAACTCACTGAGTCCTTACCCATTGTTTATGATATTTACAATACACGTGAACACAACCAGATTAATTTATGATGAAGTTACAGGCTGGTTTTGGCAGTTGGGTTCATGATTGGTGCAAGCATCATCGACCACAGGCTGGAATCACATTGTTACTTCCATGGAGTTAGCCATGGGTGAGTAGCACTCGCACCTCAGTCAGAAGGTTGTGGGTGCAAGTGCCACTCCAGTGACTTGAGCACAAAATCTCGACTGACACTCCAGTGCAGTACCGAGTGCATGCTGAACTGTCAAAGGTGTTGCTAAATGTTAAACCAAGCCCTCTCAGGTAGACGTTAAAGAACCCATGGTACTATTTCGAAGAAGAGCAGGGAAGTTCTCCCCAGTATCCTGGACCAATACTTATCTCACAACTAACACCACTAAAACAAATTATCTGGTCATGATCACATTATTGTTTGTGGAAGCTTGCTGTGTGCAAATTTAAACAGTGACTACACTGCAAAATTACTTTGTTGTAAAATGCTTTGGCATGTCCCGAGTTCATGAAAGCATTATATAAATGCTTTCTCAATTAGAGGGGGAATTAGCAGGCAATCCTCAGAATGATTTACTCTTGCTCACCATCCATTGCAAGAACCCTGGGATGAGAAGCACCTGCCCACCCTGGGCTAGGAAAGGGGGTGCCTTTGTAATATCCACAGAAGGGAGCAAATAGTTAAAAGACAGAGTAAATACGGAAATCATTGTGCTTCTGTCTACTCAGAGTCCTGAAATGCAATCTTGTCACTGAACGCAAGACAGAATGCTGGAGTCAAGACCAAACTGGGCTAGGATCTATTTATAGACACAGCAAGGATCTGGGAAACTGGAGTGCTGTTGAAATTGTTCTGCACACCACACGTATCAGATCTAATTTCAGTCGCATTAGTGGCAGGCGCAAGGCATCGCAAGGCTCTCAGGTTTTCAGCTATTACATTAGCCAGTATCGGATGGCATTACGAAGGGCACTGCTGTGGCACAATAAACTGGTGCTGTATGCACTGTAAAAGGTTGCAATACTTTGGGGCTTTGCACTCATTGTTCTTCCCATCAACTGAACTCTAGGCCTCTGCAATGCTATCCGGATTAAAGTGCTAAGCAGAGGCCACATGCTTCCCATAAGAATGGATGGAAAATTAGAACCACTCACACCACTACTGATCCACAGTCTTGGTGTCAGCCGTGGCTCAGTGGGTAGCACACTCGCCTCGGAGTCAGAAGGTCGTGGGTTCAAGTCCCACTCTAGGAGACCAGAGTACATAATCCAGGCTGGCACTCCCAGTGCAGTACTGAGTGAGTGCTGAAGGTACAAGATTCAGTCCACGTGGATAGGCTATTCAAGACAGGTAGGTCAGGGAGAACCGGGGGACGTGAGTATAAGTTACGTAAGCATAGAACTAGGTTAGATGTCAGGAGGAATCTCTTTTCATAGAGTCACCGACCTTCGGAACAAGTTGACGTTCCGTGCAGTGATTTACTGCAAACATTCAAAAGGAAGCTGGGCCAGTTCCCGAGTGTGGCCAACCTCACCTCATATAAACGTTTGGTGGGTACTGGGCGATGATGTGTCTTCCATTCACCATGGTCTCGTGGAACTAGTTTGATCGCCTTCGAGTCACCGAAAGCAATTTGTCACTTTGAGGAAAATAAAAATAAGACTTTCCTCACTGCTCACCCTTCATTTGTCATGTTCACACTCATTTTGTACTTTCTGATTGATAGGTTTGTGGCCGGTTTTCATGTGTTTGATTCATTTATTCCGAAACTACCGAGTTCTGATTTGTTGTTATTTTATAAGCAAGAAATTTGAGCCAATCAAAACGACACCAGAAGTGCGACGTGGCATAAGAACCTAAGAAATAGGAGCAGGAGTCGGCCACACGGCCCCTCGAGCCTGCTCCGCCATTCAATAAAATCATGGCTGATCTTCGACCTCAACCCCACTTTCCTGCACTATCCCTTGATTCCCTCAGTGTCCAAAAATCTACACATCAGCCTTGAATATACTCAACGATTCAGCATCCACAGCCATTTGTGGTAGAGAATTCCAAAGATTCACAACCCTCCGAGTGACGAAATTCCTCCTCTTCTCAGTCTTAAATGGCCGACTGCTTATCCTAAGACTAGGCCCCGAGTTCTAGACTATCCAGCCAGACAAGAGATGCACATTGTTGTACCATTTATATATTAACACCTATGTGGATCTATATATAGATAGAAAGATTGATTCAAAAGCAAAATACTGCAGAGGCTGGAAATCTGAAATAAAAACAAAATGCTGGAAATGCTCAGCAGGTCAGGCAGCATCTGTGAAGAGAGAGACAGAGTTAACGTTTCAGGTCAGTGATCTTTTATCAGAACTGGATAAATTGATTGGTTTGCTGATCCTTTATTTCTCTACTGTTCTCTTCAGATGGAGTTCAAATTGTTGATGAATAAAACGTCAGCAGACTAACAAATCAATGGGATATGATAATACCCTGCCTGCCGCAGTTAGAGAGGGGGCTGCTCAGTGTTTAAATTCGTGTATATTAGTATGAAATAAAAATGTAACAAATTAAAAGTCATGATTCCATGTTTTGGGACCATTTTTTTTTTTTTTTTTTAAAGCTAGTTGCTTTAAGACAATATAATGAATCTCTGGTTTCCAAGCTGGAAATTCATGACTGTAAACATGGGACTATTTATGTGGTATTCAAAATGATGGTAGCTCATAGTTAACAACCTGCAGTGTGTCGAAAAGGTGGAGTTTAGGTCAGCTCTTGGAGAAGCGATTGACAGACTAGATAGTATGGTGGTTTTGTTGGCTTGGCATCCTTACTTGCCAATTTTTGGTGCCAGGACAAGCCAATTCAAACAGATGAGCTTTGAGGTATTTTTCTTTTCTTCATTCTCAGAATGCTGGCAAGGCCAGCATTTATTGCCCATCCCTAGTTGCCCAAGGTTTGATACAACTATGTACAGGAAACTTTGGTTTATCCGGAGGTTAACTGTCCGGAATGCTCGAGCCACCGGCAAAAATCAGGAGCCGTTTCGTTAGGTTTTTTTTCTTTTCGTTGCTTTTTTCTCACCAGTCAGGCTCTGCAAGGTCTCGCTGAAGCTGTTGCTAAGCTACAGAGACGCTTGCAAGGTACGGCTGACTGTTTAGAAGCTGTTGTTTGTTGCCAGATACGGAGATCAAAATCTCCGTATGTTTCAACATTAGCGCTGGTTTGTCTGGCAGTTTTGAGGGAACGGCAACAGCGCGGTCCCATCGGTGCCGGATAGCACAAAGTTTCCTGTAGATTGCAGAGCCACTTCAGAGGGCAGTTAAGAGTCAACCACATTGGTGTGGGTTTGGAGTCACATATAGGACAGGCCGGGTAAGGATGGCTGGTTTCCTTCCCTAAAGGACATAAGTGAACCAATTGGGTTTTTACGAAAATCCATTATCACTTTTACTGATATTTTTTCCGATGTTTTAAACTGAATTCAAATTTTCAAGTGCTATGGTGGGATTTGATCTCACGTTCTCTGGATTATTAGTCCAAGCCTCTGGATTACTAGTCCAGTAGCATAACCAAATACATGTGATTGCTCCCGTCACTGTAATTATCACAAGGAATATGCAATTGAAAAGAATTCAAGGATGAGCAAGAGCTGGGCCATCTGTACATCAATGTCTTCAATTTAATACAGCAAAGCATCACATCACTGTTCTAATCCAATGCAACTAATCTTCAGCCAATTGAGTCTTGATAATACAACCAAGGTGACTGAATATATTATCACAACGCCATCTGTAACCACCTGCCGATTTCAAAGTGCATCAACCCGCCTCCGTAAACACACATACACGCAGGCACCCACACAATCAGCTGTTCACACATACAGATTAGAATTATGCATAGAATGCACTGCATCTCATTTCTCCCACCCCTCAACCCCCTTCAACTCTCTTCCCTCCTCTTCTAAAGGCAACAATTCCAGAGTCATCAGGTGTTGTCTGGAATTTCACCAAGTGGGAGCCTAGATACAGCGCCACAAGACTATTTATGGAGCATCACAGCCATACCGCGATCCATTCCTCAAGCAACATTCACACGATGCCAGAGGAGCCACTGGATAGCAATCAAGGTTGGAAGCCTAGCAGATTTTTACCCTCTCTAGCCCAGGAGTACAAAACCCAAACTGTAGGTCCCCTACTCCCTGGGCTGTCATCAGCCAACTCAGAACAGACAGCATTTATTAAAAAAGATAGCGAGGTAGAAAGTCATCTTGGGTGATAACGCTAATCAAATGGGCCACCTGTTATACACCCTGCCCTACATTCAGCTCTATTGACTTTAGTAGAACTGAATATCAAGCGAGGGAGTATCACAGGCAGCCCATGCGATACTGCCGTTTAGCGCTGCTGCCCAAAGGCAAATTTCTACCCCTTAAGATGCTGATTGCTTATATCAACTGTTACATTTTTTTAAAGTACCATTTTCTCTTTCAGCTTAACAGCATATCCTGTGAATGGACCTTGTTCCTCATGATCTGAAAGCTGTAATTTATTTTACAGCCTACCTTTGCAACTGATATACATCCCTGAGCCAACAATTGCCTCAGTTACAGTAAACTGCGTAGTAGGGTCGACACTGACTTAGCCTCCATTTTCTACGAGTTCTGATGTAAGCAGAGTTGTCATCTTGCACTAAATAGAGATATTTGTGTCTGCCTATCACACCGTTTTCAAAATGGCGAGAGTTAATGTAAAGTCTTCCCTTACCAAAAGCGGCAGCTGACCAGCAGCATACAACAACAACAACTTATATTTGTATAGCACCTTTAATGGCCAAAAGCTTGGACAAAGTGGTGGCTTTTAAGGAGCGTCTTAAAAGAGGAGAGAGGTGCAGAGGCTCAGGGAGGGCAGAGCTTTGGATGAGCTCAAGTTTAAGGAGGGTGTAAGATGGGAGACCGGCCAGGAAAGCATTGGAATAGTTAAAATTGCCCGGGCCTCACATTGCCAGGGTCAGGGTGGGGGGTTTATTTCGTTCAAAAATTTCAGATCTCCCATTTTTTTTTTTCCAGACAGGTGCTGGTAATGGTTCTGCTGTTGTCATTTACACTTCCTCTAGACCCATCTTTTGTTTTTTTACTTGTCCCTTCACCATCTCCTTTTGCCTCGCACCATCATCCCTTTTATCATTTAATCTCTCCTGCCTTCCACCCTATCACAGACCTCCCCTTATGTTCTTTCCTCCTCTCCCATCTCACTAGCCACCCCTCACACTCACCCTCATTCTACTGCAAGCATACCAACTAACAACACACAAGGGTGGGCACTTGAGAGGTTTAGCCAATGTCCATGTGAAGTTTCTGGTAATGTGTTGTCATACAGTGAAATCTCTTTCAAAAAGTGCCCCTTCTTGGACAGATCTAAGCGCACATTGAGAAGTGTCTTACTGAGTTCTAGTGATTGTTCAGTCATAACTCCCCCCCTGCCCCCGCCCCGCTATAATGATGCGTATGCATGGACTGGCTTGGCTTGGGCATTAAAGGGATGCTTCACGGTGCTGGTGTGGGATGGTGTCAACCTGGCGCATCATGTGGCAGCCAGGGTTTACAGTATCAAGTGAAGAAAGTCTGGCCATGGTGATGCCATCGCTGGCCTCCTGGCCAGCAATTTTGTCAGGGGCTGATGCCATGTCCAATGCAGCATCAGGTGATGGCGGCAAAGGTTGGTGATGTTGGTGTTTGGGATGATTGTGGAAGGATTCGGAGGACCAAGGTCTGATTGTTTCATTGGCTCCGATGTTACTGGAATAGATGGCAGCTGCAGGTGAGATGACAGAAGCGATCTGTCACTGGTGAGAGAGGTTCTCCCAATGAGGTGGCACTGGACAGTTGGATTTAAAAACTTGTAAGCTAAAGAAATCTGTATATGTATGAAAAATGCAGTAACCAACATTTTCTTTGCTCTGAAACTCACCATGTGCAACATTGCATCCTTGACACCACTTCTGCAGTGGTCATCTTTTCACAAACATTAGACCAGACTCTCAACACGCCACACTTACCTGGCGTGTTGTCCGGATGTCGTGAAACCTGACCCAAAAGCTGGAAAATCAAACAACAGCCTGAAAACTACTGACAAGTACCTGGTAATAAGCAGTTCATTGTCTTTAATCCGTTTCCCGCCGCTAGGTGTCGGGTCCATTCGCAAATCGGGGACCCGACACTTGGGAAGGTTGTTTGGAGGTGGGTTGATGGCGGGTGCGGAACCCGTTGTCAATCAAAGCGACTTTAACCTCTGACCCGCCTACAAACCTGCCCTCTGAGTGCCGGCAAAATCGCGGCCGTTAACTCTGTTTCTCTCTCCACAGATGTTGCCTGACCTGCTGAATATTTCCAGCATTTTTTTGTTTTTATTTCAGATTTCCAGCATCCACAGTATTTTGCTTTTGTACTTATGAAAAGTGTCTTTTCACTGTGAATACAGAACTGTCAAGGTTAGGGGTGGGAAGCCTAAACATACAGATTAAAGCTTTTACAAGCATAACACGTTGAAAATAAGGACTTACACTTTAAAGAACAATGATACATATCACACAGCACAAGGCAATATTCAGGTACATACAGCAATTCAAGTCCATCAGAGAGTTAACTGCTCTCAGAGCTTTGCTCCAGCTGACATTAGTACAGTCTCTTAAGAATCAAACAACCCGAGTCCGGAGTACAGGCACAGCGAAATGCAAATAAATCATCAAAACATAGGGTGCGATGAAGTAGGGTGGGAGGGGGCTCGTGTGCAGCATAACACCAGCATAGTGGGTCGAATGGCCTGTTTCTATGCTGTAAATTCCATGCAATCCTCTATAAATCAGCAAGATCCTGAAATTATGCTGTGGGTGAATGCTCAACAGGCTCATCTCAAATTCTTCTCTTCACTATTTTAATCGAGGTATGAATCCATTCAGTTTAAACGAATTAACACCGCTGCCAAAACATCAGAAAGAAGAATTTGAGACGAGCATGTCAAGTATTTGTCCAGGGCAATCCCACAGCGCAATTTCAGAACCTCCGTTTAAACTTGGTTGAAGAAGATCGAAAGACATCTTCCTCAGGTGACCTCTGCAAAAGGCTCCACTTTATAAACTTCATATTTCTCTTTAGCCTCCTGATTTTTGCTGACATCAGATTAATAGATGATAGACTTTTATTGGGACAATTGAATGAAGACAGATATTCAGAAAGAATGACTTGCTTCGAATCGATCCAGATAATAATGAACAATGCTAGATGACATACTTTGAACATGAAACCTGTTTTATATTGGCACACATTAGCAGACAATCTAAGCGGCAACACTTGACTCTGATTCCTGCTTCCTCCGCCAACATTACAGGTTTATTTGCTTTTATTTTCAAAATGACAGGAATAAAATGTACTTTTATCAATAGGCCATGTAAAAATAATTCTAATGGGTAGCAGTGTTCCAGGCACTGGTAAAAGTGGTCTTTATTTAATTTCAATCAAGGAGATTACATGGCTTGTGGGTGGGGTGGAGAGTGTAGATATTGTGATGCACAAGGCATCGCAGTTGTGCGGCACAGGCTGAATAGACCAGAGGGTCTTCCCTGTCCATCAATGGTCGTAGGTTTGTATGTTTGTAAGTTGTGAGGAGGCTGGCATAGTTTTTGAGGCATGTTAACAATGCGCTGGATAATGGAGTTACATGGGTTACACAAAGAAATTCTGTGCAGCTTAAAGTGATAGCAAGCTGTAGTGCAGTTTGTTCACAAATATCTCTCCCAGCTTTGCACCAACAATACAGCAGGCTAAAGTAGTTCTGTGAGAAGTAATTAACGTTTCCAGAATGGGAGTGCAGAAGGCAAGTATATTACAGCTTCATGTCTGCGGGCACAGAAGTAGCATCCTGTGGTGCCAATCAACAAGCACAGCGGTCAGTCCCTGGCATCACCTCTTGGCATTTCAACCCAAATGTCCCAAACCCCACACAGCAAGTCCAGGACA
This sequence comes from Somniosus microcephalus, assembly GCF_052327205.1. NCBI lineage: Eukaryota > Metazoa > Chordata > Chondrichthyes > Squaliformes > Somniosidae > Somniosus > Somniosus microcephalus. The sequence continues at coordinate 6,143,638 of NC_141016.1, read as the reverse complement.
ACCATGGCTTGGACCTTAAGTGGCAGCAAGTAGTTTGACTTCAGCCACATTGGATTTGAAAACGACACAAAACCTTAGCAGGACACTATTTTGATTTCTGTCCCAGTTATCAACACAAATATTAATTATATGTAACCTCACAAATCTATCAATCGATAGATATTGCCAAATAAAACTCCAATAAACAGCGTGAATTTATGTACGAAAATATTTGGGAAAATAACACGTGTTGCATTTTGTTACAAGAGCTGTCTCCTAAAGTGACATCATTGGTTTTCAGATCATGCCGACTGCCCCAACATTATTTTGTTCTCTACTTCAAGTTTTGAATCAAATCTCTGATTTGTATCAGAACATCTGATGGAGGAAGGTGCAATGGCTGTAAAACTATTTTTAGATCTGATGTGCCACAGTGTGGTAGAATCAAGGTCACAATGCATGTTGACTCTTCCAGAATCAGGTAGCGCACCAGGCGATAGCAAAGACACTTCACCTGATTGAGAAAGGGCACAAAACAAGGGTCGATATTTATCGGTAAAAGTCTCACTCAGCATCCAGTAGCCAGCTGTTGCATAACACGGGCAGAGAGCTGCTGATTGTTCACCTGTGCTCTGGGTCCACAACCCAGTATCCTTACTGGAACACATTATATAAACTGTGTACTACGAGGGAGCTGTTTGTCGCACGTGTGAGAAATATTAACAGATTTTGTGCCGAAAACTGGTTATTTTTCCTCAGTTGCAAGATACTTTGCCCTGAATTGAGATAGTATGAGGGATTTCCTCAATGTAACTGGGATACCTCAGGGGACAATTTTAACCTGATCCCCCCCCCCCCCACCCACCCCCCGCCACCACCCCGTCAGGAAACTGAAGTCAACAGAGAGCAATATTGGGCAGGGAGTAAAACCAGTGTTCCTCCTGATCTGGTGGGTTTCCCACCTGGTGACCTCCACAGTGTGAGCAAATGAGGGTAATTGTTTATGTGACACACAAGTTCTCTGGTCGAAATCACTGTGCAACTAAGTTGGCTGTTATGGGGCAGGAGCAACTTACCAAAACTGGCTAAACAAATGAAATTGTAGCAACTCTTACAGAAAATAACCCATTCCTCTAGATACAGCAGTTTCAAAATAGCTGTTTTCAGCTTTGATCTATCACAAGCAGGTCTATCCTATACAAGTCTCAAATACCTTCAAATTGATTCAGTCTTGCCTCCAGGATTATTGAGCAAAAATAAAAATCCAACAGACCAGGGTTTAAATGTGGGTATTTCCTAGCCTGCAATGCTGCACCCCATACTGGGTTGTGTGAAATTAATGGTTAAAATAAAACTTTGTGCTTTGTTATAATTCAGCTTAGTTTTTAATTGTTATCTTGTCTCCTTGTCCCAAATATTGAGTAATATGTGGTGGAAACTAACAGGACTACAGCTACCTGAGCAGGGCAGTTCTCCTGGTGTCCTGGGGCCAATATTTATCCCGCAACCAGCATCATTAAAACAGATTATCTGGTCAAGTATCTCATTGCTGTTTGTGGGAGCTTGCTGTGCTCAAATTGGCTGGCAGATTTCCCGACATGACAACAATGACTACACTTTAAAAGTACTTCATTGGCTGTAAAGCACTTTGGAATGTCCTGAGGTGGTGAAAGGCGCTATATAAACGCAAGTTCTTTCATTTCCTTTACCTTAAGATTGCTGAGTAAGTCACATTGGACATTTCCCCCCAATCCATCCTGTTAAATCCTGCTTAGCAAAAATTCCTACTTCGTACCTAAATCATAGTGGTAAATTACTTTGCAGAATGCATGCGTAAGATGCCCTTCAGGGAAGGGACTCTGTCACCCTTACCTCCATGAAACTCCAGTCCCACATTATGTGGTTGCCTCTTAATGCCCTCAGGGATGGGCAATAAACACCGCCTTACTAGTGTTGCCCACACCCCAAGAACAAATAGAAACGATGGCAAAGTAGACTGTGCTCATCTGTGATGCTCTCCATATATTCAGTGCCAAGGCTCACACACACAAAGTGACCACTTGGGCAAGGCAATAAAGAATGACCACTGGGACTGATCCCTAGTAAGGGAGTCAATGCCTTCACGAATTTTGGGGAGTGGGGCGTTGGGGAAGCAAAGTCCCAACTGTAGGATTTAGCCCTGATCAGCCTTATGCTCTTGTCCAATGTTAGTTTGATAACCTTTGATTGTACTAATCTATCACAGTTAGATATATCTGAATTGCAGTACTCATAAACGTCAAATTTGTACGTACTTCCCTTTCCCACACATACAAAAAAAATCTAAGGTTTTAACCTTTTTTTTTTAAACAGCTGGATTATTAATCCCTCCTGCAACACAACACAGTCGAGACCTACAAGAGTTAGACTCATACAAGGGGTATTAGGCTAGAGCAGGACATCAGAAGTAGCTAATGTGAAGGTTTTAATCTCTTATCTAAAAAGAGTTTATTAATCCCTCCCGCAACACTACACAGTCAAGACAGACAAGAGTTAGACTCATACAAGGGATATTCGGCTACAGCAGGAGACCAAAAGTAGCCAATATGTTGCATCTTGCTGGGGTTGTATTCGCCACAAGCACTGCTATGAGTGCAAAGCTCCATCCATCGCCCAGTTAGTTACTCAGAGATGTGCCCAGCCCTCAACCCCTGTGCACAGAGATTTTCTGGTTCTAAGCTGAGTCCTTACCCTTTTCGTTGTGTTCCCGATTCCTGTTACCAAGACAACCAGCTCAATTTAGCGACTGGTGCGTCCGGGCAAGGTCTTCACATGGGGAAAAAATTGCACCTTTCCGAAAATAGAACCTAAGAGAAATATATCCGGAAAAATAATTAAATTCATAACCCACCGTTTTAGATAGTAAATCCTCCTTCAATAAGGAAGTAGATCTTTTCCCCCTCCTCCTTCTTCAGTGAATCGCAGGTATCTTAGTCATTGTATCCATTTGAAGAGCGCATCAATTAAAAATAAATAATTCGACATTGTAACAAAATGAATGACTTCACGCTATAAAATAACAAAAATGATCGCGCAACAAATCAAAAACAGGGGGAAAAATCACTTAAAAAAATCATGTTTCCGCAGAAATAAAGAACCCTGCATATAAATATTAAATGGATATTAAATCAGGTGGAAAAAGACTGCAAAATATATTAAATAAGATCTTTTTTCATTTAAAAAGCAGCCGCTAATTCGGCACACGCTGCAGCTATTATTTCATTCATAAAAATGAAAGGATTCTGCAGCGAACATTGTGCAAGGCGCTGTGCCCGACCCCTTGGGCCGTCTCCATTGGCTCACTCACCTCCCCGCCCACAACTCGTCACAGTGGTTTTGTGCATATCCCCACTGCCGATTGGTTCTCGTCCACGTCAATCATCTGGCCGTCGCCAGCACCGGAAGGGTAGGACTCCCCCAACCAAAATACGCCTTGTCCAAGAAACAAGTGCAAAATGCAAACAGTGCTGAAATTCAGTGAGGGGCGAGGGAATTAACCAATACACTGAATATTTTATTCAGTTGCATTTAATCAATTGCTCCAGTCCCTCTTCCCAAAAAGAGACAATGGGAGGGTAGTCTCTCAATATATAAAAGAAAAAACTTGCATCGATATAGCGCCTTTCACGACCACTGGACCCCAAGGAGAAGGCCATTCATCCCCTCGAACCTGTCCCACCAATCAATTAGATCATGGCTGATCTGTATCAACTCCATCTACCCACCTTGGTCCATAACTCTTATCTTTCTATGCCTCAAATACACGTCAAATTGGTGTCACCCTAACTTTTAATATGAGTTAGAATTTATGTACAAAGCCTAATCTGTAAGGATTACTGATTTGCTAAATTTTACAATGGATGATTTGTGTTGTAGCACGTAAATAATTATGTGTTGAGTCATTTGCTAAAGCTGCTCTGACTCTGTAATGTTTGAAATATGCCAACTGTAATAAAGAAACTGAGCTGCGTAAACTGTTTTGCTTCTTGTCTGGGACTTGCGGGGCTATAATGGAAATGTTTACCTGCTTTGGGCATAGTTTTTAAAGTCTAAATCCATGCAAATAAATTAAATTGCAAATAACCAGTAGACACAAGTGCACTCAAGTATGGGATCAACATTATGCAATTCCTGAAAGTAACATGCCAATTGTGCAATTTTGTTATGTAAGGGGTGGAAACCTACTCGAGGTTCATTGAGAGGATTCGGACAGTATATTTGCATGAGAGAGATGCTAATAAGTGACTGTGTGGCTCTGACCCTTTTGGAGTCTGTTCTTCTCCAACCTCTTATTTTACTTGAGGATGCCTGGTTATAAATCAACGTCATTCAGCATACTCTTGAGTAATTTACATGACCATCTTAAATCTATTGGCACACATCATTTACGGGATATTTAAATATGACCTGTCACTGTGATAAAGTGAGGAGCACATTTCATCCTGTGGGGACACAGGAGCATGTGCAATAATGTGATTGGTGAAGCGATTGTATTTCTGATGTCCTAATTTCTTTGATTGGTGCTTAAATACATGAAAAACCTTTAAAACACTTCTAAACTCGAGTGTAAAAACATCAAATGCAACTCAATGACATTACCAGGTGGCTAACATGGCAGTTCGTTTTCTAAGGCTGCAGTTATACTGTTATTTTTGTACCATTGCGAGGTGTAGCGTGAGAGACAATGTAACTCTGGGGTCAGCTCCTGATCTAAGGTAGTCTCACACTGCTATGAAGTCGCATGAGGTGCAACAACAACTTGCATTTATATAGCACCCTTAATATAGTAAAAGGCCACAAGACGCATCACAGGAGTGCTATCCAACAAAATTTGACACTGAGTCATGTGGAGATATCAGGACTGGTGACCAAAAGCTTGGTCAAAGAGGTAGGTTTTAAGGAGCGTCTTAAAGGAGGAGAGAGAGGGAATTTCAGAGCTTAGGGCCCAGCAGCTGAAGGCACGGCTGCCAATGGTGGAGCGATAAAAATCAGGGATATGCAAGAGGTCACAATTGGAGGAGCGCAGAGATTTCGGGAGGGTTGTAGAGCTGGAGGAGGTTAAAGAGATCGTGAGGGGTGAGGCCATGGAGGGATTTGAAAACATGGATGAGAATAGTATAAATCTAGCTTAAATGGACTGTTTCAGAGATTCTCCTTCAATTCAATAATCATTTTCTCTTGTTAGTGTATCAAAATATTTGTCAACATTATTGGCTTGCTTTCAGAGTTCTTCCACCTGGGCCCATTTTAATTGGACCAATAGGGGTGGCACTGGGTTGTCCCAGTGTCATCTGATGGAAGTCAGCACCACAAGTACACCTGCAGAGCACCACGAAAACAATAAACCAACACGTGGTCCAATCAAACTGAACGATGCTTAAAATAAAGCCACAAAGTCCCATTGCAACAAAACCAAAGGAATCGTAACAACCAAATCATGATGTTATTACCAGTGTCTAACGGTTCCTGTATTGTAACTGGACCCTTAACAATGGCATTCACTGCGCATACTTTGACAACTGTGTCAACAGCAGTTAAGGCAATGTCTGGTGTGCCAAGTTAAACCTTGACTGTAGAGTGAGGAAAATAGGTAAAAACTGGTCAAAGGCAAGTTTAGAACTGACATCAGGAAGCATGTCTTCACACAAGAAATAATACTCCCTGTCTTTTCTTCCATTTTAAGCTATAAAATAGAAAAATTAAGGAAAGTAACAGGTGAGTTAAAGTGAAATATACAGATGGTGCATTTTCCTAAACAATTGGCTCTTTTTTCTGTTTGATTAGTTCCCTACATAGCTGGATATTTCTGTGACAGGCAGCTCCTTGCCATCACTGATGTTACCACGGTGACCTGGCGGCAAGGAGACCTGACAAGGTGGTGTTTCTGCTGAACTGAGAACAAATGTCAAGGAACATTTTTTTCAAAAAATGTATTCGGGATACTTTGAACAGAATGTCCTCTTTCTTGACTTTCTTTTTTAAGGAAGAGCTCTGAGATATTACTGCGGGGCACCGAGCTCGAGTTGAGTGGCAGGGTTGAAATCTCTGCTTACTCTACATGTAACACCGATGGCCTTCTCATACCTATGAAATCCATCAAAGTAGGTGTGAAGGAAAGAATAGCAATGCCACGATTCATTGGATTGGATCCATGATTGCAGAATAGAAGGCTATGCTGATAGGGTGAGATGAACAGAGGTGGCGGAGACTCGTGTGGAGCATAAACACCGGCTTGGACCAGTTGGGATGAATGCCCTGTTTCCGTGCTGTAACCACCACAACAACAACTTATATATTTATATAGCACCTTTAACATCGTAAAATGTCCCAAGGCGCTTCACGGGAGTGTTATGAAACAAAATTTGACACTGGGCCACATAAGGAGAAATTAGGGCAGATGACCAAAAGGTTGGTCAAAGAGGTATGTTTTAAGGAGCATCTTAAAGGAGCAGAGAGAGGTTTAGGGAGGGTAGGGAGGGAATTCCAGAGGTTAGGACCTTGACAGCCACCAATGGTGGAGCAATTAAAATCGGGAATGCTCAAGAGGCCAGAATTAGAGGAGCACAGATATCTCATGGAGCTGTGGGGCTGGAGGAGGTTACAGAGATAGGGAGGGGTGAGGCCATGGAGAGATTTGAAAACAAGGATGAGAATTTTTTAAATTGTAAATTCTATGTAATTTAAAATCCATGATCAGAACCAAAGGGTAAACTTTCCACTGGCAATAATTGCAGGTTTAAGACAGAGCAGATCTTGGATAATGCAAATTCAGGCAGTTTATCTGAACTGAGAAAAGCAAACTTGGCCATTTTAGGCGCGTTCAACTTTTTTTAATTCAGCGATAAAGTGGCCACTTGGAGCGGACCCAAGTTTTCACTTTGCCACTAAGCTGGAAGGAATAGCAATCTCAAGAGTTTGGACTGAGTCCAGATTTAATGGGAGGCCACTTGCTCATCCTTAAGTGGTCAATTAACATTTTTGCTCTAGCGCTGACCTCATCCTGAATTCATAATTAGATGTTGTGCAAATGAAATAATTCTGTACAGTTCAGGGAGCTCCAGTGAATTTGGGGGGAAAGAAATCTGAGTGACATTCAACCATAAAACTCATGACCGCTATAAGTTGCTCATATGTTATAACTGGGTATATTTTCCAGGGTAACTGATAACAACATGTATTCATCCTCCAGCAGCCCATAGCACAGAGCAGACAGTTTTTAAAAACTTGTCCTTGGGGGCTCTTGTGTGCTTTGCAGAGTCTGGTTGTAACGCAATATCAGCAGAGGTTATCTGTCTTCCATCCCAGTTGGAGTATAATGTTTGGCATGTGGGAGAACTGTGAATTATGGGGAATATTTTACACTTCCTCTTGGGTCTGTTTCTTTTAAGCTGCATTTTTTTGTAAATCATTATTCCCTGTGGTGTATTCTAGTTATAAAAGAAAGAAACAAAGAACTTGCATTTATATGGCACCTTTCACGACCTCAGGACGTCCCAAAGTGCCTTGCAGCCAATGAAGTACGTTTTTGAAGTGTAGAAAATAAGCAAAAAGGCAAAATGGAATGCTGGCCTTTATATCTGGAGGACTAGAGTACACGAGGGTAGAAGTTATGCTGCAACTATACAAAGCCCTGGTTAGACCACACCTGGAGCACTGCGAGCAGTTCTGGGCACCACACCTTAGGAAGGATATATTGGCCTTGGAGGGAGTGCAGCGTAGGTTTACCAGAATGATACCCGGACTGCAAGGGTTAAATTACGAGGAGCGATTACACAAATTAGTGTTGTATTCCCTGGAATTTAGAAGGTTAAGGGGTGATCTGATCGAAGTTCTCAGGATATTAAGTGGAACTGATAGGGTAGAGAGAGAGAAACTATTTCCACTGGTTGGTGATTCTAGGACTAGGGGGGCAAAGTCTAAAAATTAGAGCCAGACCTTTCAGGAGTGAAATCAGGAAACACTTCTCCAAACAAAAGGTGGTAGAAGTTTGGAACTCTCTTCCGTAAAGGGCAATTGATGCTAGATCAATTGTTAATTTTAAATTGGAGATTGATAGCTTTTTGTTAACCAAAGGTATTAAGGGATATGGGCCAAAGGCGGGAATATGGAGTTAGAGCACAGATCAGCCATGATCTCACTGAATGGCAGAACAGGTTCGAGGGACTGAATGGCCTCCTCCTGTTCCTATGTTCCTAAATTCCTAGTCACTATTGTAATGTAGGAATTGTAATGAGTAATTATACGTCGTGTGGAGTATCTGTGGTGCATTGTGAATAATACACAAGTCATTTATGTGCAAAATAAATGTGGTTTAAGAACTTGACTGCTGAAGCCTCTTGAGAAACAAACTCTATGCATGACGAGGAAGAAATGCTGAATAGCCATGCATCACTCTCACCATGATAACACACTATAGTAATACAGCAGCATTTTTGAAAACAATGGCATATTTTGACACAAATTGCATAGGCAGACAAACAACACTTTTCATTAAATTGCCACATCGACCATGTTTTTAAATATAAAGAAAGACTTTCATTTATATAGCAACCTCAGGACCTCCCAAAGCGTTTTACAGCCAATGAAGCACTTTTGAAGTTTAGTCTGTTGTAATGTAGAAAACACAGCAGCCATTTTGGGCACAGCAAGCTCCCACAAACAGCAATGTGATAATGACCAGATAATCTATTTTTAGTGATGTTGATTGAGGGATAAATATTGGCCAGGACACCTGAGAGAGCAGACTGGGCCTTGGTTTAACATCTCATCCAAAAGACAGCACCTCCAACAGTGCAGCACTCCCTCAGTACTGCACTGGAATGTCAGCCTGGATTTTTGTGCTCAAGTCTCTGGAGTGGGACATAAACCCACAACCTTCTGACTCAGAGGTGAGAGTGGTACCAACTGAGCCATGGCTGACACATAAATATTATTTAACTTGCACATTCTTGGCTTTAAATATGCAGCTGGCAATGCCATGCAGGTTATTATTCTATTCTATATCAACTATGCACCAGATAATAGGATCTACTGTTTGTGTAGATCACGGTGTCTTTCTGAAATAAACCAACATTTTTAAATGTATGACAATGGAACAGTGTGTTGTAACTATAAGATATCACAAGCATGTTTATAAAGTTAGAGCTTAAATAAAGAGCATCTCAGGATTACAGCAGTCAAGCAGTTAATGGTTCTTCAAAGCAGTTTATAAATGTAAGTCAGAGCATGTGAATACACGTCATCGATTGTTTGACCTCTGCAGAGCACACTGCAGGTACACGCACAGCGATAAGTGGAACTCGAGAGAATGCAACAAATGCAGGCACTGTTTCTGCAACTTAAATAACCTGCACATCTAATCAATAAGATTCCCAGCTTCAATGTAGTCCACAGACAATGCATGATATGTTAATGAAGTAAATGTGACTGTGATACGGCCAAGCTATTGGAGTTAATGCACGGTAATGCAACAACAACTTGTATTTATATAGCGCCTTTAATGTAGTAAAACATCCCAAGGCGCTTCACAGGAGTGTTATAAGACAAAAAATTGACACCGAGCTACATAAGAAATTAGGGCAGATGATCAAAAGCTTAGTCAAAGAGGTAGGTTTTAAGGAGTGTCTTAAAGGCGGAAAGAGAGGTAGCGAGGCGGAGAGGTTTAGGGAGGGAGTTTCAGAGCTTAGGGCCGAGGCAGCTGAAGGCACGGCCACTGAAAGTTGAGTGATTATAATCAGGGATGCTCAAGAGGGCAGAATTTGAGGAGCGCAGAGATCTCAGGGGGTTGTAGGGCTGAAGGAGATTACAGAGATAGGGAGGGGCAAAGCCATGGAGGGATTTGAAAACAAGGACGAGAATTTTGAAATTGAGGCGTTGCTTAACTGGGAGCCAATGTAGGTCAGCGAGCACGGGGTGATGGGTGAACGGGACTTGGTGCGAGTTAGGACATGGGCAGCCGAGTTTTGGATGACCTCAAGTTTACTTAGGGTAGAATGTGGGAGGCCAGCCAGGAGTGCGTTGGAATAGCCAAGTCTAGAGGTAACAAAGGCATGGATGAGGGTTTCAGCAGGGGATGAGCTGAGGCAGCGGTGGAGACAGGCGATGTTACGGAGGTGGAAATAGGTGGTCAGAGTTATGCCACGGATATGTGGTCGGAAGCAACTGGAAAAATAATTACCCAATTGCATTGTCCAAACAGATTTTTTGTGAAGTATCATCTTTCACTTTTCTCAATTTCCTTTGCACAAAATATCATTCAGCAGCCAAAGTATCATTCATGCGATCAGCTCCCAGCTCATTCATTCATGAGTGATGTTAATGTATGTTAACATCATTAAGTAAACAGTCAGTAGGAAATGCATACGATAGGCCCAGGAACAAAGAAAACCTCCTGATTTCCCTAGGAGAAATGTCTGACCTCTACTAGCTTTCTCTGCCTCCATATTGGTGCCAGTGGGCTTGGCAAAAATAGTGAATTCATAATACAGGGAAATCTTAAACATCCAGTCCCTCCACCACTGGCGCTGCAGTGTGTACTATCTATAGGATGAGCTGCAGCAACTCACCAGAACCTCCCAAACCCCCGAATTCCACCACCTAGAAGAACAAGGCTGCATGGAACACCATCACCTCCAAGTTCCCCTCCACGTCAGGGAGACTTGGACATATATCGCCATTCCTTCATCATTGCTGGGTCAAAATCCTGGAACTCCCCACCTAACAGCACTGTGGAAGCACTTTCACCACATAGACTGCAGCGGTTCAAAAAGAAGGCCCACCACCCCCTTCTCAAGGACAAGTAGGGATGGGCAATACATGCCAGCTCACGTAGATTTGCGTAGGATTTACAGCACCGAAAGAGGCCATTCAGCCCAACTGATCTGTGCCGGTGTTCATGCTCCACATGAGCCTCCTACCACCCAAACCATGCTGTCGCATTCCTCCATTACAACAAACCTTCCACTGATCCCAATGAAAGTTCAGTCATTAAAGAACTTTGAAGGTCAATAAAATGAACACCAACAGGAAATTATTTTGCTAGTCTTTATAAATTTGTAATAATGAGGTTTAATGTTGTGATTCTGAGAATAGACTATTTTGAAGTAGAATATGATAAATAAGAACAACTACAGAAATTTTATTTGGATAATTAAAATATATTTTTATACTTGTCTTATTTTGGTGCAAAAATATAACATAATGGCACATAGAATACGGCCCTTACACTTGGGACAGGAAGTAAACAGAACGCCTTTAAAGTTACGAAAATTACAACTCCCACGCCAATGCTCCTCATCTCTCTATGGAACTAAATACATCTGAAGTACCGGGAAACCACTCAGGAGCACAGATATATATGGACTCTTCTTACAAAAAGTGAGACAGGCTTATCATTCCAGACACAGTCATGCATAGAAAACAGCAACCTGCTGACCTACATTTCAGCACTTTCATTATTATAAAAGCACCCACACTGACTTTATAGCTGCTGGTCTTTTTTTTTTAGAATTACATAGCTTTTATAAGAACATAAGAAATAGGAGCAGGAGTCGGCCAGATGGCCCCTTGAGCCTGCTCCGCCATTCAATAAGATCATGGCTGATCTTCGACCCCAACTCCACTTTCCCACCCTATCCCCGTATCCTTTGATTCTCTTAGTGCCCAAAAATCAGTCTTGAATATACTCAACGACTGAGCCTCCACAGCCCCCTGGGGTAGAGAATTCCAAAGATTCACAACCCTCTGAGTGAAGAAATTCCTCCTCATCTCAATTCTAAATGGCCGGCCCCTTATTCTGAGACTGTAACCCCTGGTTCTAAACTCTCCAGCCAGGGGAAACAGCCTTTCACCATCTACCCTGTCAAGCCCTTTAACAATTTTATATGTTTCAATGAGATCACTTCTCATTCTTCTAAACTTCAGAGAGTATAGGCCCATTCTACTCAATCTCTCCTCATAGGACAACCCTCTCATCCCAGGATTCTCTAGTTTACAGCACAGTAACAAACCATTCAGCCCAACAGGTCTATGCCAGTGTTTATGCTTCACACAAGCCTCTGCACACTTTACTTGACCTCATTCTACCGACATGTCCTTCTATTCCTCTCTCCCTCATGTACTTATCTGTCTACCTCTCAAATGCATCTATGCTATTTGACTCAACTACTCCCTGTGGTAGCGAGGTTCACATTCTCACCACTCTCTGAGTAAAGAAGTTTCTCCTGAATTCCTTATTGGACTATCTTATATTTATGACCTCTAGTTTTGGAGTCCCCCACAAATGGAAACACCTTGTCTCCATCTACCCTATCGAACCCCTTTATAACTTTAACGTTTATGTCTGACAAAAATACTTTTTCAGTACCGATTTGTTAAATCCAACATCTACTAAACCCCATAGACTTCAAACCACATCACAGAATTGAACCACTACATGATTTCTTTTTGAATACCTTTGAGTGTCAGAATCTTGGATCATGAAAGATCTGGTTTGGTTATTGACGCTGTCTCCTAATTTCTGTGTTCCCAGACATTCAGCTATAGGGAAACTATTCCAGTTTGTGCTTTTATTCCCATGTGAGTGACTTTATATCAGGAAACAAATATCTCACAAAAAACCCCACAATCTATTGATATTTCAGGAATAACAGCATCGCCGGTAGAATGTAAGCCAAACTGATTCAGTGTGTAGGAGCAAAATATTTCAGAAATGAGAAGTGTTTTTACTCTCTGTACTTTTCACACTTGTAATCAATGCACCAGATTGGTCAACAGTGGTACGTAGATTTAGAAATCTAAAGTGGCTAAAGGAAATCTATGTGACCGTTCAAAGCCAACCCACAGCTATTTTTGATGCTCTTATGCTGGACAATTTTAGCTCTTCTGTTTCAGGAATTGTTTTGCCTTGCTCTCCCAACTCATTACAGATGCCCATATACAGCTCTATGAAGGAACTGCAAAATCAGTGGGGCCAATACTCGTGTCTGGAGCAAAATGGGCAGAAGGTGGGCGAGACGTCCACTCCACCCTGTAGGGGGTTTGTGTGGCGTGTGCCCAGTCAGCTCCGCTTCTGACTGTCTCTGAGCGGTTCGAATCGCTCCCACACCCCTGGGTTCTAGACACCGGACTTAGGTACAGGCGGCGATAAAGAAAATCGAGTAGACAAGTGGTTTGGGACAAGAAACCGTGAATTTTATTAAAAGGCTGAATAAAACACAATACTGAGAATCACTGAGATAGTTACAGGCATATAAAAATAATGCACTTATATGGGAATGGGGAACACACGGCACATCGAGGGAAACAAATACATTAAAAATCCCCTTATCCTTATCCCACCCCCTAATACCTAACTAGATTAAGCTACGAGGGGCCAGGAATTCATGCTCACCAATTCAAAACCTGTTGCTTTAACTGGTTGGGTTTTGAGGTTCACTCTTTCTGTCCTCTGGGGTATCTCGTCGCCACATGGTCACAGGGCGCGGCGGTGGAGTTGTTTATGCGAATCACCCTCCTTTTCCTCAGCTAATGTCATCGTTGAGTCGCGTCTTCGTCTTCTTCTTCTTCCTCGGGCGGTTTAGTCGCTGACGAGTTTTTAAAACGGTTGGGGCTCGGTTGGCGGTTTACACTGTTAAACTGATTTTACTACCCATCCTTCGAACACCAGTTTCTTTGTCATGGACGCTGCTATCCATGCTTCGAACGCCAGTTTATTCATCAAACGCCAGCTTATAACTAGGCGTTTGGCCCCCAACGCATCTTTCCGCTGCCCTTCTCTGCCCTTATCGGTTTACCGTATTCTTCATCTCGTCTCGTCTCGTCTGCCCGTTTGTGGCCAGTGTGTCCTGTGTGTTTTCGAATTCGGGTCTCGTTCTCCTCCCGCGTTTAGCCCTTGGTGTGGCGACGAGATACCCCAGCACGGTGGCACTGTGGTTAGCACTGTTGCCTCACAGCGCCAGAGACCCGGGTTCGAATCCGGCCTCGGGTGACTGTCTGTGTGGAGTTTGCACATTCTCCCCGTGTTTGCGTGGGTTTTCTCCGGGTGCTCCGGTTTCCTCCCACAGTCCAAAGATGTGCGGGCTAGGTTGATTGGCTATGATAAATTGACCCTTAGTGTTAGGGGGATTAAATACACGGGGATAGGGTGGGATATGTGTTGATGTAGGGGTTACGGGGATCGGGTGGGATATGTGTCGGTGCAGGCTCGATGGGCCGAAATGGCCTCTATCTGCACTGTGGGGTTTCTGTGATTCTGTGATTCTGTGAGTAATGGGCGTCCTTGGTGTTGAGCGGCGCGGGGAGTGAGAAGAGAGCCAGGGCACGAGGCCAGGGCACGAGAACGAGAGGCAGAAGGCCAAGGGCCAAGCAATAAGAGGCAAGAGCAAGAGAGCGATCACTACCGATGGGCCTACAATTATACCCGGTTCTTCATTCCTTATCTGTGCGCCAAATCAGGTCAGTCCTTTGTCTAACTTTTGGCGGGTTCATTTAAAATGATTACAGCCATTTACTTTAACGACTTCTGGAGTGGTTGTCTCCATGCTTAATGGCTTCGGTGTCCTGGCTGTTTGTCATTTATGAAACTTAATTGTCCTCATCCTGGCTTGATGGCTACTGTGAGCTGTTACCGATTAAATATGCAAAAACCTAATGGCCTCTATTTAGGCCCATTCTAACCTGATCTGTTCCAAGGTAAATGAATGCATATTCTGTGTTTGCTTAGCTGTCTGGCTCCACAAAGTCTCTTCACAGATGCATGCATTTTAGGTTTCATTTCAGATTTTGAAAAGTGCCTGCCTTTTTTGCAGGGCCTTGCTTTTAAAATCCTGTATTTTTGGTCACGAGATTGCAGAAGCCATTTTGGGTGCCCTTTTTACCAATTTGTCCATACAGGGTCCCTTTATCCATAACTTTTGGGGAATGTGGGAATTTTGAGAACCCTACAACCCACCCTCCTGATGCAGTTGGCATGAGGCCCGAGTCACTCTTGTGAATGGGCCTCATTTAAATGTAACCCTATGGGCATCTCGCTAAATTAGAAGGATGAGAAATCCAATGGGGTGGTCACTACTTAAAGGCAGCCTGCAGTGTTTTCAATGGTGGTTAGTGGAAAGTGATTTTCTAAGGAAGAAGCAGGCAGCAGGACTTCATTTAGTGGCCCCCCCCAAACTATCTGGCTATATAAATGCCAGTCTTTGTGTTACTATATATTTCCTTGTAATTGAGATGTACAGTCTCATTGAGCTCACCTGTTTTAAGTACCTACAAGGAAATAAACTATTGCTGTCTTGGCCTGTGGCAAGTTGCTCCTGTCAGCTGAACTACAGTGGTTGTATAAGTAGTAGAGATTGTTGTCTGTGACCCATGAATGCACCTCTCAGTTGGAGAGGGAGACTGTGCAGCTGTGAGCAGCTATGATGGAAGGGATAATGCGCTTCGGCAGCACCTCGGAGAAATTCGCAGCACCGTGAGAGATAAAAAAAAAACAGAATCGCAAAGAAAAGGCTCGTTTGTCTATGAGCTGAAAAAAATAATAAACCTGACGCAGAAATGCTGCAGCACTGAGCAAGGGAGACGTGCAGAAATATTGATTCTCCAAGATAAACGTATCAGCTTCCAGCACTAAATTCAACCCTTGGGAGCGCCTGAGAAAAACGCAGCTCGCAACACAATTTAACTGAGAACCAATTTCCGTCTTTGCCAGCCAATTAACGGAGCAGTACTCGTGATTTCTGGAAAGATCCATGGAAATCAAATAGGTCTTGATTCCTGGATTCAGGAAAGGTCCCAGCAGATTGGAAAACTGCTAATGTAACGCCCTTATTTAAAAAGGGAGGTAGACAAAAGGCTGGAAACTATAGACCAGTTAGCCTAACATCTGTGGTTGGTAAAATGTTGGAGTCCATTGTTAAGGAAGCAGTAACAGGACATTTGGATAAGCATAATATAATCGGACAGAGTCAGCATGGTTTTATGAAGGGGAAGTCATGTTTGACAAATTTGCTCGAATTCTTTGAGGACGTAACAAACAGGGTGGATAAAGGGGAACCAGTGGATGTGGTGTATTTGGACTTCCAAAAGGCATTTGATAAGGTGCCACACAAAAGATTACTGCACAAGATAAAAAATCACGGGATTGGGGGTAATATACTGGCATGGGTGGAAGATTGGCTATCTAACAGAAAACAGAGAGTTGGGATAAATGGTTCATTCTCGGGTTGGCAATCAGTAACTAGTGGTGTTCCGCAGGGGTCAGTGCTGGGACCCCAACTCTTTACAATCTATATTAACAATTTGGTTTCCATATTTAAGAAAAAATATACTTGCTCTCGAGGCAGTTCAGAGAAGGTTCACTCGGTTGATTCCGGAGATGAGGGGGTTGACTTATGAGGAAAGGTTGAGTAGGTTGGGCCTCTACTCATTGGAATTCAGAAGAATGAGAGGCGATCTTATCGAAACATATAAGATTGTGAGGGGGCTTGATCGGGTGGGTGCGGGGAGGATGTTTCCACTGATGGGTGAGACTAGAACTAGGGGGCATAATCTTAGAATAAGGGGCTGCCGTTTCAAAACTGAGATGAGGAGAAACTTCTTCACTCAGAGGGTAGTAAATCTATGGAATTTGCTACCTCAGAGAGCTGTGGAAGCTGCGACATTAAATAAATTTAAAATGGAGATAGACAGTTTCCTAGCTGATATGATTTGATTGGGATTACAGAAACGTGGCTGCAGGGTGGGCAAGGCTGGGAACTTAACATCCAGGGATATACAATATTTAGGAAGGATCGGCAAAAAGGTAGGGGAGGTGGGGTAGCATTGCTGGTAAAGGAGGGGATTAATGCAATGGAAAGGAAGGATATTAACTCGGATGAAACGGAATCTGTATGGGTAGAAATGAGAAATAGCAAGGGGAGGAAAACGTTAGTGGGTGTGATATATAGGCCTCCAAATAGTAATATGGAGGTGAGGGAAGGCATAAAAAGGGAAATTAGAGAAGCGTGCGATAAGAGCACAGCTGTCATCATGGGTGACTTTAATTTACATATTGATTGGACTACCCAAATTAGTAAAAATTCTGAGGAGGAGGAATTCCTGGAATGTTTTCGGGACGGTTATCTGGACCAATATGTCGAGGAGCCGACTCGAGATCAGGCCATTTTAGACTGGGTATTGTGCAATGAGAAGGGACTTATCAACAATCTTCTTGTACGAGGCCCCTTGGGTCAGAGCGATCATAATATGATCGAGCTCTCAGTCGAGATGGAGAGTGAGGAAATTGAATCAGAGACTAAGGTCCAGAACTTAAATAAAGGGAATTACGAGGGTATGAGACGGGAATTGGGTAAGATTGATTGGGTGGTGTTTCTGGGGGGATTGACAGTGGATAGACAATGGCAAGCATTCAAAGATAGAATGGAAGAATTCCAGAACATGTTTATACCGGTTTGGCATAAAAATAAACCTAAAAAGGTGGCTCAACCGTGGATAACGAGGGAAATTAGGGACAGCATAAAATCAAAAAAAAGGGCATATCAACTGGCAAAAAAAAGCACCAGACCGGAAGATTGGGGGCAGTACAGGATACAGCAAAAGAGGACAAAGGGATTAATCAGGAAGGGGAAAATAGAATACGAAAGTAAACTTGCAGCAAACATAAAGACAGACTGCAAAAGCTTTTATCGGTATATCAGGAGGAAAAGACTGGTAAAATCCCAAGTCGGTCCCTTGCAGTCCGATTCGGGAGAATATATAATGGAGAATAAGGAAATGGCAGACCAATTAAACTCATACTTTGGTTCTGTATTCACAAAGGAGGACACAAATAACCTCCCAGGAATATCGGCAAACATAGGGACTAATGAGAGGGAGGAGCTGACAGAAATTAGTATCTCTAGGGATATGGTGTTGGGTAAGTTGAGGGGACTGAAGGCCGACAAATCCCCGGGGCCTGATAAACTACATCCTAGGGTACTTAAGGAGGTGGCCCTGGAGATAGCAGATGCTCTAAGGATCATCTTCCGGAACTCCATTGACTCGGGAACAGTACCCGTGGATTGGAGGGTAGCTAATGTTACCCCAATATTTAAAAAGGGGGGTAGAGAGAAAGCAGGGAATTATAGACCAGTAAGCCTTACATCGGTTGTGGGCAAAATGCTAGAGTCCATTATTAAGGATAAAATAGCGGAGCACTTGACAAATGGGGTAAGGATCGGACAGAGTCAACATGGATTTACAAAGGGTAAATCGTGTTTGACTAATCTGCTGGAATTTTTTGAGGAAGTAACTGGTAAAATAGATGGGGGAGAGCCAGTGGATGTGGTGTACCTTGACTTCCAGAAAGCCTTCGATAAGGTTCCACACAAAAGATTATCATGCAAAATTAAGGCTCATGGGATTGGGGGCAAAGTATTAACGTGGATAGAGAACTGGCTGGCGGATAGAAAACAGAGAGTTGGAATAAACGGCTCGTTTTCGGAGTGGCAGGCAGTGACCAGCGGGGTGCCGCAAGGATCTGTCCTGGGACCCCAGCTGTTCACAATATATATAAATGATCTGGATCAGGGAATTGGATGCAATATTTCCAAATTCGCTGACGACACTAAACTAGGAGGAGGGGTGGGCTCTGATGAGGATGTCAGGAGGCTACAGTGCGATTTGGACAGGTTGGGGGAATGGGCGGATACGTGGCAGATGCACTATAATGTGGATAAATGCGAGGTTATCCACTTTGGGGGTAAAAACAGGAGGGTAGATTATTATCTAAATGGCAATAGATTGGGAGATGGGGAAGTGCAGAGGGACCTGGGTGTTCTTGTGCACCAGTCACTGAAGGAGAGCATGCAGGTGCAACAGGCGATTAAGAAGGCAAATGGTATGTTGGCCTTCATATCAAGGGGGTTCGAGTATAGGAATAGGGATACCTTACTACAGCTGTACAAGGTGCTGGTGAGACCGCATCTGGAGTATTGTGTACAGTTTTGGTCGCCCCATCTGCGGAAGGATGTTCTTGCCATGGAAAGAGTGCAGCGGCGATTCACCAGGCTGATACCTGGAATGGCGGGAATGACCTACGAGGAGAGATTGAATAGTTTGGGCTTGTACTCACTGGAGTTTAGAAGATTGAGAGGGGATCTCATCGAAACATATAAAATTATGGCAGGCCTGGACAGGCTGAATTCAGAGAGAATGTTTCCAATGGCAGGGGAGCACAGAACCAGGGGCCACAGTCTAAAAATAGCGGGCAAATCATTTAAAACAGAGATGAGGAAGAATTTCTTCACTCAAAGAGTGGTGAGCCTGTGGAATTCCCTGCCACAGAGGGCTGTGAAGGCTAATTCAATAAATATTTTCAAGAGAGAATTGGATATATTTCTGAAGGCTAAGGGGATTAAGGGTTACGGAGAAAAGGCGGGGACGGGGTACTGAACTGGTAAGATCAGCTAAGATCTCAGACGAAGATCAGCCATGATCTCATTGAATGGCGGAGCAGGCTCGAAGGGCCGAATGGCCTACTCCTGTTCCTATCTCTATGTTTCTATGTTTCTATAAAGGAATTAGGGGTTACGGGGAGCGGGCAGGGAAGTGGGCGTGAGTCTAGGTTCGGATCAGCCATGATCCTATTGAATGGCGGAGCAGGCCGAGGGGCCGTATGGCCTACTCCTGCTCCTACTTCTTATGTTCTTATGTTCTTATGAATATAAGAGTCATTCCTTGGTTTGTTTCCAAAGTGGATCAAATGTAACATTAACATTAAACTCCCGTCTGAAAAGTTTTCTCTGTTTTGTTTAAAGCTAGAAGTACAGAATTGTCTGGAATGTGGATTTCTCTTTGATTGTATGAAAGGAGATCAGCATGAACAGTTTACATTGGACAAAACAAATTTCCCGATTCACCTGTGCTAGTTCGGACTCCCAGGACGCAATCTTGCCAGCCCTGGGGAGATGGGTATGGAGGCGGGACTGTTGGTAAAATGGCAGAATTTGGGGGCGGGTGCCCAACCCACCCCCAACCTGCCTCCTTACCAGGAGGCGGGTAGCCGACGCGAGCTGGGTCCCGTCTCCTTGGAGGCGGGAAGGGATTACAGCCACTTAACTGCCTGTTATCAGGTAGTTAACAGGCAAATAAGAGGATTATCCCCATTTTGCCCACACAAGTGTGGGCTTCCTGAAGGCTCCGAACCCTGCCAGGGTCACCGAGGCGAGAAGTGGGTCTGCGGGGGTCGGAGGGGTGCAAAAGAGCGCTGTGAAGGTAAGTGATGGGTGCAAGTGTGGAGAGATAAGTATGTGAGGTAAGTGGAAAGTGTTAGAAAAAGTTTACTTGCCTTTGTGTCTTCCTGCAGGCTTCAAGAGTTGGGGATGCGAAGAGTCTCGCACCTCCGTGGCAGAGATGACAGATGGCCGTTGCATTCTCCAATGCAACAACCGTCTATCTAATTTCTGCAAAAGAAAGAGGTTTGATGATTTCAATTTTTTGCCTAATCCCTATTTTTAGCCCTGAAGTGTGGGCTTCCCGACGGCTCCGAACCACGCCAAGTTAGCGAGGCGGACCGTCGGTCTGAAGGGGTTGAAGGGGTCGAGATATCCATTGTGCAGGTGAGTGATGGGTGCATGTGTGCAGAGGTAAGTGTGTGAGGTAAGTGTAAAGTGTTTTAATAAGTTTTACTTACCTTTACTTTCTCCTGCAGGCTTCCTTCCTTCAGTTCTCGGGAGTCCCTCAGTTCACCAGCACAGAAAGCAGAATGGCCGCTGAAATGTCAAAAGCTGCAGCCTCTGCTTTCTGGTCTGGAGAGATCTCTAACTGAGTCTGAGTAGAAGGACTCAAGTTAGAAGACAGATTGTCAGTGTTTGACAGCTTCACAGAGCTGTCAAACGCTGATTTTTCATCTGTCAAAAGCTCTTGACAGATGAAATGTCAATCACTGACGTCACCAGTAACCAGGTGTCCCTTAATTGGCCTGCTGAGCCCGCTGGGCGGGCTTAACAAGGTCAATCAAGGGAAAATAGTGTGGGTTGGCCACAAGTCGATGGAGGTGGGACTACAACCCAAAAAGTGGGAGTCCCGCCTCCATCACGTCCCCATTGACAAAATCCAGCCCTTAGTCTGCAGCATTTGATTTTCCACACCTTGATTAGTACAAAAAAAATAACTCTCCACACAAAGGAGGCATTTGACCCAGTGTGCCTGTGCCAGCTCTTTGAAAGATCTATCCTATTAATCCCACTCTCCTGTTCTTTTCCCATAGCCCTGCACATTTTTCCACTTCAAGTATTAATCCAATTCAATTTTGAAAGTTACTATTCAATCTGCTTCCACTGCCCTTTCAGGCAGTGCATTCCAGATCATAACAACTCGCTGTGTATAAAGAAGAATGTAATGTCTGCGCTCTGTCCTCCTCCCTAAATTGGGAAAACATAGCACTGTGTCGAGCATAGCCAAGACGTGACATAACTGATTCTCAACTGCGGCAGGTGGATTTGAACAACGCAAGACTTTGAACCGGTGACTATCGGCACAGGAATGGAGTCCACATTTGTAGCTAGCCCTCACAGGGCGTTTTGAACTGAATCTATTGACTGGTGCAGCAATTGTCTTCTATAAGCAAACTCTGCAAGCTTGAAATCCCTAGAATTTGCAGTTAAGGGATGAAGAGGGTTTGCTCTCCCACCACCAGGTTCTTGCTCCATCACTGCCAGGAACACTTGCTCCTCTTCATGCATGCTTAAGATCAACACCTAAACCCTCTAGCGAGTATGTAGCTGCGCTGGTGCCTGTGACAGTTGGTCTGAGTGATGATGGGTGGTGTGAGGTGTTGCCTTCTTCTGTGATACTGAGACTGGTCACTGACAAAAACAGAAAAGGAACATATGTTACAAAGTTGTTGCAAGGCAGCATTTCAAACACGGCTGCACTGGCACTGTACTGTGTGTATGTCTCTGTGAAAATGAGTCAGTAGGGGGACATTTTTAGCTTCACCCTTCCCCATTCTTCCTGTTCCCTCCACTCCAATAATATCCAGCATGGCCATTTGAGTACAGTCGAGGACTTGAAGCTCGATTTTAATTCTGGGTACGTTTAGGGCTGGTGGGAGACCTGGCCTATTTTAACTCCCGGGCTTCAATAACATGTTGCTGATCCACTTCCTGCCCGGAATGAGGTGTGGGGGAAGAGGCTTCCAGGAGGGTCTTGTGGGAGAAAAGTTGGGAGGGGGGGTGGTTGGGCAGAGTTTGGGGCACGGGAGGTTGCGACTTTCCTTGTGGGACATAGAGCAGCACTCCTGCTCCTCCTCGCCCTTGAAACAAAAGTCAAAAAAACCTACCTGCTTGGGCCCAGTCCTCTTCCCGGCTCTCTTTCAGCCTAGCAGGAAAGCCAAGGCGCCTTCCCTTTTCTGGCCTGAGTTAGAATCGCAGTCAGGCCCGATGACAACAACAACAAGTTGCCTTTACATTGCGCCTTTAATGGACTGTTATCGGACCCCAATCTGCTGGTTTCCGCCAAGTGGGTAGGGTTAAAATCGCCCCCTCGAAGTTTCAGGATCCTCTGGCAGAGGAGCAATCTTGAGATGTTGGATGTAGCAAGGTCACATACAGTGCTACTGAAGTATCCATCCTACATTGCATTGTCGGTTTGCGAGTAAATGAGCACACGTCGCGAAACTTGGTTTTGTTAAAAGGATTTTTGGTGTAAAGCCCTTGCCGTAAGAAAACTACGAAGCACTTGGTTTGAGTATAAAGCAAGGCTTTAATCAACTATTTCACAACCATGATTTCTAGTGACATCACTAGTTCCTGGTTACAAAAACATCCTGAGCAAGCTGGGCCCACACCTGAGTATTTATACTTTCCTTGGACGGCGCCACCAGCTGGCTGCCCAGTGTTATCTCATGAGTCATTTCTACATGAATGGTGATATTCATGACAGCCCTTTTAAGATGTTAGGTGACAAAGGTATCAGTTGTAAGTTGCAGATTAAATGTGTGCCCTGTTGTGTGTAAGATGTCTAAGTGTTTTGTTTGGAGCAGCATACATTGGGGCATTTACTTGGTATTGGGAACCACCGGGTAGCCTTACCTTAGCAGCTTTGCCGGGTCTGCTGCCTTCTTTTTCATTGTAACTATGCCTTCTGTGTGTTGGACACAGGATTAATTCGGTTGGTGACCTTTTGCCAGGCATCCCGGATAGATTTCTTCTGGGGATGGTGCCCTAGAGTGCTGAACTGGCCAGCCCTTCTTTGAACAATTTTATGGAGTAGCAGCCCACTACTCCATCAGTAAACCTCAGAGTTGTACTTCTGGAGCGCATCATTTGTAATTATTACACACCTTTCACAATTTCTTCAATCAGAAACTGCAACTCAAACTTCAGGTAGATGCTGCGGCCCTTTAAATAGCTGCAGTACTGCGACAATATTCCTCATCCCACAAGCAGGCCACTGAGTGGGCAGGAGATAGCTGTCAATACTTAATTAGATGGCAACCCGCAAGTTGTGTCTGGCTCCAGTTGGCAGAATGTCTAGCTTTGCACTGTTCCTGCTACTAACATGCCAAAACAGAATTTTTACTTTCATCTCTTTTTTTTGTTGTAAAAGTACTGATTTTTCATTGTTTAAAATAATTCTACTGCCAGGAGTGAGAAAATAATCGCAAATTCATTAATCATATGTCATACCACCGTGGTCAATTTCTGATCACCTTATTCCGAATGATAAGACTCCACAGAACAAAATAAAATGATCCAGTTAGCTGATCACTTTATGTTAATTGAGATATAAATTCAAGCCCTTACCCTGCTGAGATTAGCATTAAAGAGTAAAACCACCAACTCAGCAACACCTACACTGCTAGCTGTCCTTACAAGAGTAGGACTGTGTGAATGTAAGAGATTACAGAGGATAAACATCAGAGGGAAAATGCAGGTATTATGGATAGGCTGGATTTGACAAGTTATCCCGCTGCACTCCCTCCCCCGCCCCCCTCCACCACCCCCGTATCCATGCTGTCCTCCTCAATCAGGAAGGAATGAATGTTCAGCTCACAGACATCTCCAAAGGTAATCTCGACATTCCTCCTCAGTCCATCTACCTGTGGACAAGTTGAAGTATCGTGGTGAAAAATCTTTCCCCAGTCCTCCTTCCCATTCCTTAGAGAACCTGATTACAACTGGTAAAATTCAACTCCCTTGCTTGTGAGCCCAGTGCTACAGCTTTGTACCTGCCATGCCATCTATGACAGAGAATTTAACAGACAATTTGCACCTCAGCCTCCTGTGAAAAATGGTATAACTTTACAAAAGAAAATTGAAAGGTAGTCCTTACGGTTAAAAAGAGCATTTGCAGAGGCAAGAACTGTGAAAAATATCCTGAAACAAGCTCTAAGGAGCTAAGTAGCAAGGCACGATGAGTTCTTAATCTTAGCCACGCCCAATAGAGCAGAGAAAGTTGAGAGGAGATTTGATAGAGTGTTCAAAATCATGATGGGTCTAGACAGAGTAGATAGAGAGAAACTGTTCCCATTGGCGGAAGGGTCAAGAACCAGAGGACACAGATTTAAGATGATTGGCAAAAGAACCAAAGGTGACATGAGGAAAAACTTTTTATGCAGCGAGTGGTTAGGATCTGGAATGCACTGCCTGAAAGGGTGGTGGAGGCAGACTCAATTGTGGCTTTCAAAAGGGAATTGGATAAGTAGCTGAAGGAAAAAAAAGTTGCAGGGCTACAGGGAAAGGGCGGGGGAGTGGCACTAGCTGAAGTGCTCCTGCAGAGAGCTGGCACGGGATCGACGGGTCGAATGGCCTCCTACTGTGCTGTAACCATTCTATGATTCTGTGATTCAGTGGGACCAGATATCTGCCCACAGCAAAGAGGGAAAACTGGTAGGTGAGTTACCACAGATCATTCTCTTGTACTTCTTCATAGCCAGGTACTAGCGGAGATCCTATCCAACTTCTCTGTCAGAGATTGGTACATTGGCTGGGGGCTGGGGGCTGGGGTGGAGGAGGAGACTCGCGATAGAGGGGTCTGTCAACAGACAAAAACCAAATAAACAAATGAGCTCAGGCCTTGTAAAGTAAGTTCTTCCTTTTATACGTCAAAGCATTTTAAAACCAACACACCCATGTTGAGCGCTTTGTAATGTTCCAAGTAACAGACCTCTTAAAGAATTGATGCAGCTGTGCAACAATGCTTCTTTACTGCTCACTGCAGTGTGGCAGGATGCAGCTGCCTTTGTTTCTGTGCTTGCAGATTCGGTTTTACTTGAGGTTTGTGGACGTTCTATGGTTAGGTTTATTGTTCCTTGCCAATTTTCTCCTCTCGGCCTCCCTTCCCCCTCAAAAGGTGCTGACTCCTTGCTGGCGTACGGTTCCATGGCTACTGTGTGCTCTCTGCTGTCTAGCTCAAGTGGCCATTATTTAATAAAGTGCTTTGACAGCATTGCCAGATGATTCAACTATGCAATGGGAGAGGGCAGCATTACTACTCTTTTTAAATCATTGCGAGAAATGCTCACCAGACAAAATCACATAAGCCTAGATTTTCTGATTGGCATTACTCAAACACCAGTACTCTGACATCAGAAGCAACTGGGTTACCATTCATGGTAAAATAGCACCAATCGGAAAACCACGATTTTGTAACCAGTGTATTTCTTGCCGACTGCGGTTCCCCCAGATTGTGCAGTGGATAGACACACTGTGTTGTGTCATGCTTAGCCATACAGAACAGCAAGATCTCAGGTTCATCCTTGGTCCGTGTTGAATTAGCTGATTTAAGGTGATTGGCAAAAGAACCAGGGGCAACATGAGGAAAAACCTATTTACACAACGAGTGGTTTGGATTTGGAATGCACCACCTGATAGGATATAGATTCAATAGCAGCTTTGAAAAGGTAATTGGTTAAATACTTGAAGGAGAAAAAATTGCAGGGATATGGGGAAAGAGCGGGGGAGTGGGCCTAACTGGATTGCTCTTCGAAAGAGCCGGTGCAGACTCGATGGGCCCAATGGCCTCCTTCTGTGCTATGATTCTATGATTGCACCTGGGGTCATGGGGGCTGTGCATATGCTGCAGTGTCTCCAAGTTGTGGAGAGGTAAAATCAATCAGGGCTCCTGCTCATGATCCTTATGTACCCCTGCTGGAAAGTTGATAAGGTGGATGTTAAGTGAAGACAGGGTCAAGCACAACTGCGATGATTGGAGAGCACACCAACACTCACTGTCTTGGCTCATACATGAACAATAGCAACTTTGATGAGGTACCTGAAGGCAGATAGCAGCCATGAAACTGTAGAAATCATAGTTGGTGATTTTAACAGAAGAATGCTAAATGCAGTCTTACATCATTCCACTATCCACTATTTTAGCAAAAGTGTTACACCATTTAAAATAAACACATCGGGCTCGATTTTGTCAATGGGGAGCTTTTGGAGGCGGGACTCCCACTTTTTGGGTTGTAGTCCCACCTCCATCGACTTGTGGCCAACCCACGCTATTTTCCCTTGATTGACCTTGTTAAGCCCGCCCAGCAGGCTCAGCACATCCTCCTCCACATCCCGCTTTACCCTTACACCCCTTGCACCCTTAACCATCCCTCTCTCTCTCTATGTACACAATCACTTAACTATTCGACTATGCTGGCCTTGCACTCCCTATCACTGTTATGCAATGACAACAACTAACAACACACAGGGAGGGCCCTTGGTCTAGGGACTTCGTTCCATCTTTGTGTCCTTCTAAGCATCTATGCTATGGATTCTCCACAGTCACTCCATCATTCTCACTCAAACTCCACTTGTGTCCCTCATTGCAGGAAGAGAGACCACAATAAGAGGGAGAGGGCGAAGACAGGAGGAGGGCCACCCTCAATAGCCCAGCTCACCAGCACTGAGGAGGCGGCCCTAGAGATCAGGGGAGCCGAGGAGGATGTGGAAGTGGGGGACGGACAGACGGGCGCATTAGAACAAGCTGGTGACAGAATAGTTTTGCATCTCTCTCATTGACATTGCATGAAACAAATTGACATATGATCATCTGCACAATTCCATGTGCATGCAACGTTTATATCACATGTCTAACTCTTTCCTTTACTCCCCCACAGGACCATCGACAGCCCCCCTCCCCACTGTCCAGGAGGAAGAGCCTGAGCCGGAAGACTCCTCAGAGGAACCTGCAACCTCTGAGGGCGCAGCGTCAGCAGAATTAAGCGCACCCAGCAACAGCGCAGACACTCACACCTCGGTGGGACCTTCGGGAGATAGAGTAGTGTTGTCACCTGGTGTATCACAGCAGATGGTGGAGACAGGGTCAGCAGTGGAGAGTCCTCGTCTGAGGCCGTAGGGTGCTCCCAGCTCGGCTCAGCTGCATGTCAACCCTGTGCCTCCGGGTCCATCCAGAAGGAAAGCTTAATCGAACTCCAGGAACAGGTGCAGAAGTCTCTGGCAGTTTGTGTCTCCATGGTCACTGCGAGTGTGGAGGGGGTGGAGGAGTCCATCGCTAACATGAACAGAGCCTTTGTGGAGGCATTGGCGCATGAACGCATAACCACGGAAAGGATTGCTACCTCCGTGGAAAGGATGGCAATTTTCCCAAATGTGTGTTTTCTGACCCCCTTTCCATTCCGCCTCCGAGGCAGGATAGGCCCTTAAGGCGCTTAACAGCCCCTTAATTGCCTCTATTATCCCATTTTGAGAGGCATTTCCCATTTTTAGACATTTCCCCCATCCTCTATGCCTCCTCTGGAACACACCAGGTAATCCTGGTGGCCTCACAAGTGGACTGCTTACTAACAGCTGCAGCTTCACCATTACAAAGGAGTTTTCACCAATAATCATTTGCAGGTGGCAGAACTTTGTTGTCTCAGGTCTGGGCGAGCTTTTAGCAGGCCTACTCATTGTTGTGGAAGTTTGGACACTGACACTCATCTCCAGTGTGACCTCCTGGGAAACCCCTCTCCCCACCTTGACTGAGCGCTTCCTCAGCTGAGGCATATACCAGAAGCATGGCGACCATTTAATTCCTTTCCTCCTGGAAATCAGATTCGGATGAAGACCAGCTGCGGCAGCAGCAGAACCCTGAACAACAGCAGCACCAACAGCAGGAGCATCAACAGGAGCGCCAAGCTGCTAGTCACGCACCTGAAGTTGCACAGGCCAGAAGGCGCCAGCACATGACAATATTGGTGCCCTGGATGCAAGGCTCGCACTCATCTTGGCCAGATTTGGTGAGCCTGCACAATCAAACACTTTTGTCTCGCACCTTCTTACCAGAGCATCCACAATGGACAAGAACCTACGGATTCCTATCACTCTGACTACCATACTGACAATTGCAAGGCGCCCTAAGCCCTCAATGTGAGAGTCCCATTTGCGAAATGACACAGGCCACAACTTCAACAGTTTGCCATTAAATCTGTTTATAATACAATGAAAAGGATGGCTGGTCCAAATACATGACATCACAGCACCCAAGTGACTAACCTTGTGACTACTTGTGCTTTATCTTCCTCTTGCGTGTGCTCCTACTTGGTGCTTCCCCTGTGGCTTCAGCAGATGTGAAGGCCCCTTGCTCACTTTCTTGCTGCTCCTTTCTCGACGCCTTTGGCGGCCGTCCTCTGGGGTGGCGAACCTGTGCGGGCTCGTCAACAGTCTGCTGCTCCTGCGGCTGTGCAGGGGCTGAGACGCCCATCTCAGTTGGGTGAGGACTCTGGTGGGGCTCTGACCGAGGGTTCTGCAGTGGCATGGTCGTGTGAGCGCTTGGAGAGGAGCTCCCACTTCCTTGTTCTCTGCCACCAACATCCCTCTCATGGGTCAGCCCCACTTCAGAGCTAGCAACTGGCTTGACAGCACCATGCTGCACTTCAGGGGGGCCATGAGGACCCGTTTCTGCACTGGAAGTCCTACTCCAGAGGACTTCCATGAAGGTCTGGTTTGTATGCTCAATAGCTGACCATCGCTCCTCAAGAGATGTCATTCTAGCCTGAACAATTACCATCTTTTCCATACACTGGCGACTAAGCTCCTCCATGGCCGTAGCCATCCTCTCCTCTACGGTAGCCAGCCTTACCACAGAGTTAGCCATCCTTTCCATGTTCATGCGCCAATGCCTCCACAAAGACTCTGCTCATGTTCGCGATGGACTCCTCCATTCGCTCCACACTTGCAGTGACCCTGGAGACAAAACCTGCCAGAGACTCCTGCACCTGTTCCTGGAGTTCCAGCACCGCTCTCCTTCTGGACGGGCCCGAGGCACAGGGTCGACATGCAGCTGAGCCGAGCTGGCAGAGTTCTGCGCTCTCCGACGAGGACTCTCCACTGCTGACCCTGTCTCCACAATCTGCTGATGCTCACTTGTGAGCTGTGATACACCAGGTGCCAACACTACTCTATGTCCCGAAGGTCCCACCGAGGTGTGAGTGCCTGCACTGGTGCTGGGTGCGATGAATTCTGCTGACGCTGCGCCCTCAGAGGTTGCAGGTTCCTCTGAGGAGTCTGGAAGCTCAGACTCTTCCTCCTGGACAGTCTGTCCGTCTGCCACTTGGGTATCATCCTCGACCTCGCTCCTGGGTCCTGACTTCCTTATAGTGTGTCTTCTTCAAGAGGTCACAGTGGAAATGGATCTCAGCTTCACCTCTTCCAAAATCAGTTGACCTGCAAAAAGTTCTCCAAGACCTGAGAAAACAAAGTTCTGCCACCTGCAACTGATCCTTGTTGAAATTCCATTTTTATGGTGGAGCTGCAGCTGTTAGGAAGCCAGCCACTTGTGAACCCGACAGAATTAGCTGGCGTGTTTCAGGAGAGACGTGCAGCACGTTGGAAATGTGGCAAAATTTAAAAGGCCTCTCAAAATGGGATTATAGAGGTCGTTAAGTAGCAGATGAGTGCCTTAAGGGCCTATCCCGCCACTTGGAGGTGGGACCGAAACCGAGTCTGCAAGCCCGCCTTTGGGAAAGTTACGCAGAGGCGGGTTGACGGCGGGATCGGAACCCACCGTCATTTTTTACAACTTTCCCACCTGACCCGCCTTCAATCCCGCCTCCTCAGGGCTGGTAAAATTCAGCCCAACAGCTCAGATCGATGAGAGAACTGGAAAAAGTTGGAGATGTTACAGGTTTTAAACAAGTACTGAGGCAGTGGAAAGAGGGAGGGGAGGAAAGAACAAAAGGAAGGTTTGTGATAGGGTGGAAGGCAGGAGAGATTAAATAACAAAAGGTTAATGCTTTTGATGAAAACAATAACCTTTATTTCTCTTTGCAGTGCTGATCAAACTGCTGTCCATATTTAGGTTTTTTTGTGTTTTTTATTTTAAACTTATTGGGTTATTGATAGTTTTCAGTTTGGCTTCTGATGCAAATGTCACAGAAACATACTCCGAAGCAGCCTTTTGTTACTTTCCTCATCAAAATGTTGAGAGTATAAATCTTCTCAGTGCTTCTGGCCTTTTTCCACATGTTTTGCTTTGTTTGAATGAACCCATTGAACTCAAGGACCTGCGACCAGGAAAAGCTTGCGGTGCAGACGGCATCCTAAGCGAGATGATTAAACACACGGACGATAAAATGAAATTGGCTATACTGAAACTCTTCAACTTGGTTCTGAGTGTCGGTTACTTCCCTGATATCTGGAACAAAGGACTCATAACGCCCATATACAAAAGTGGGGACAAAGTTGACCCAAATAACTATCGAGGCATCTGTGTAAACAGTAACCTGGGGAAGGTTCCTTGAGGAGCACAATGTCTTGAGTAAAAGCCAAATTGGATTCCTAACAAACTATAGAACATCAGATCATATCTTCACCCTACAGACCCTAATTGACAAACATGTTCATCAAAACAAAAGCAAAATTTTTGCCTGCTTTATAGATTTCCAGAAGGCTTTCGATTCCATCTGGCACGACGGTCTATTCTTGAAACTTATTGAAAGTGGTGTAGGGGGAAAAACATATGATGTAATTAAATCAATGTATACAAACAATAAATGTGCAGTTAAAATTGGAGACAAACAAACAAAATACTTCCCACAGGGGCGTGGTGTGACGCAGGGCTCGCCCATCTCACTGACACTCTTTAATATTTACATAAATGAGTTGGCAAAACTACTTGAACAATCTACAGCACCTGGCCTCACCCTATATGAATCCAAGGTTAAATTCCTCCTCTATGCAGATGACCTGGTTCTGCTGTCACCAACTAAGGAGGGTCTACAGCAGAACCTGGATCTGCTGGAGTCATTCTGTCAGACCTGGGCCCTGACAATAAACCCCAAAAAAACTAAAGTCCTTGTGTTCCAGCAAAGATCCAGACATCAGGGACCCAGAATAAATTTCACACTCGGAACAACTAAAATCGAACAAACCACTAACTACACATACTTGGGCATAAAAATCAGCTCTATGGGAAATTTTCATCTGGCTGTGAATGAACTGAAAGAGAAAGCTAGAAGGGCTTTCTATGCCATTAAAAGATCAATCCAAATAGAAATCCCAATTAGCATTTGGCTCAAAATTTTTAAATCAGTAATTGAACCAATTGCACTCTATGGCAGTGAGGTGTGGGGACCGCTAACACAACAAGAATTTGCAAAATGGGACAAACGCCCAATTGAGATCCTACATGCAGAATTCTGTAAAAGTATCCTCCGGACTCAAAGGAAAACCGTAAACAATGCATGCAGGGCAGAACTAGGCCAATATCCATTAATAATTACTATCCAAAAAAGAGCCACCAAATTTTGGAAACACCTAAAAATGAGCAACCCCCACTGCTATCATTACGAAGCCTTGAAATGCCAAGAGAGGACCATAAAGAAGAATACCCTCAGTCAACTAGTCCTGGGACTCAGTGAAGCAACCACTAACACTACTAACAATAACCAGCCCCAGGACAGTGACATCGTAGCACAGAGAATTCGACCCAACACAATTGTCACTAAGCAAAAGGAAAAATACCTGTCATATTGGGCAGAAACAACAAAAACCCAAAACAAACTCAATTGCTACTTGGCCCTAAACAGACAATACAACATGGCTGAATACCTGACCATGGTAAAGGATAGCAAACTGAGAAAAACCTTGACAAGGTACAGACTTAGTGAACATAGCCTGGCGATCGAAAAAGGCAGACACAGACAGACCCGGCTGCCAAGAGAGGACAGGATATGCTCTCACTGCAGTCAGGGACTGGTGGAGACAGAGATGCACTTCCTCACAGCTTGTGGAAAATATCAGGGCATCAGGGAGAATTTCTACCAAAAATTCACACAAATATGCCCTGAATTCAGAAATTTGAATGATGACCAAAAACTCCCATACCTACTAGGGGAACAGAGAAACTGTGTAACCTTAGCGGCACACTATGTTACAGCTTGCCATAAACAGAGGGACAACCAGTAAACCTAAGAAAAGAGTATATACAAATTATACGAATGTATATTTATACACTCAGGGATATATCTGTTTATACACTGTATGAATAGATCTGCGTTTATGTGTTCAACCATAAATGTTTTTCGATGCTTTGGCAACATAAGATGTACCTTATCATGCCAATAAAGCGATTTGAATTGAATTGAATTGAATTGAGTATTTACAGTAATAAGCTTTATGGAGTTCTGAATATGCATCACTTATCTTTCATACAATATCTGCAAAAATAATTTTCTGTCATATCGAGAATTAGTGCAATTGGCAGAACTACATTTCTTAATGGATCATATTCTTGCAACAAACTAATAATTTTTTTGAGCAGAAACTCTGCTGCAGTCCCCTACAGCTGAGGTCAAGTGAAACATGCTTTTTTGGGGGGAAAAGTTGCAATTTAATAGGTTGATAATTCATAGTCATCCGAACTTCGTGATCAGCAGAGGAAATTATTCCTTGATAAGCGAGAGTGCTGGGGAACAGAATATTCTCCACTTTGCACCGTGGAGTAAATACTTTCAGGTGCAGTATGCCAAAGACAGATGCTGTGCACAGCTCCCCCTGTGTTGCCCTGACAACCCAGATTTTGTTTTAAGGCATGTGAATATATTTTTAGTAACTGAACTCATACTTTGGTTGCTTAGAATCAGTCTCAGAACCGAAGGCCAAATCAACCTTTATCTTGTCTTCCCTATCTATGACTATTCACGACAGTAATGAGATGGTTTAGCGCCCCTCCTTTTTTCCTGATGGCTAAACGATGTGGTGCCGAGTCATTAACAGAAGGTCTCAGGTTTAATCCCTGATTTGTGCTTGTAACTCCACTGTTAGCTGTGTGATTGCTACAACTGAGCTTTGCACCCAGGAGGCTGGCCGAGGTTTCCAATGATGGGCCTCTCGTGTCCAATATTGAAAGGAGTGTGTGTATGGACACCAGGCAAGGTCAGGAGCGGCCTCAATTGCGATGGTCCAGACC
The DNA here is from genome assembly GCF_052327205.1 of Somniosus microcephalus. NCBI lineage: Eukaryota > Metazoa > Chordata > Chondrichthyes > Squaliformes > Somniosidae > Somniosus > Somniosus microcephalus. The sequence continues at coordinate 6,110,239 of NC_141016.1, read as the reverse complement.
ATCAAACAGGCTCAAGTTTATATATGAAGAAAAGCCACTTAGAGGAGGCACTGGATGGCTGCTGTGTGCTATGGGAACCTCACATGAGTCACTGTCTTCAGAAGAGCACAATACAGGGGAAACTAAAGTTAAACGAACTCAGGTGGGTTTTGACATGTGACCTGGCTATGCTGAACTTGTATTGCATAAATTATGGTTGATAATGTGCTCTATCCAAAATTTTGAATTCTAATTGCCTGCAATTGAGCATAAATATGACAATCAGAAGTAGGCATTGCCATAAGCTAGCCTTTGCTACTAACGACAAAAGATAATGGAAGAGATGCCTAGTGTTACAATTTCAGGTTCTGCAGCCAGGGAAAACTGTTTGAAGGCTGCAACTCCAGTAGAACAGCACTGCTGACACTGTAACCAATTCAAATTCCACCTACCTGCATTGCATTTGACACTTACCAAAAGCGACAACATTGCTGTCTGTGGCAACACCCAAATCTTTAGTGTTTGATATGAGCTGTGCTGGAAACTGGATAGTCTGCACATTGATGTTTTGATGTCCAAATTACCTAGTCTTACTCCAATTACTGCCTTTAATCGCCAACTCACTAAATTTGCATGTTTCTTTCTCAACAAGTATTTCCTATCCAAAGCCTGTCCACTGCCAGTTGGAGGCTAATAGGCCCACTGTTATAGCTTGGAATTTCCCCCAACATTTTTCTATGGTGTTTACTGCAAACAGGCAAATTTCACAAGCATACTGGTACTCCTCGGAACCAAAACCTCGTCAGGACACATATTGGATAAAGGCATGTTGTACAAATGTGTTAAGTATTCATCCGCTAATATTGCTGACAGTAATGTCTAGGCTTTATTTTATTATCACCTTTAAGTTCCTGGATTGTCGACTAACTCAGAGCACAGTCATTGCTTTTGGTGTGTAACTTACTCAGTCAGTTCTGAAGGTGGAAGCTCCATTTTTACCTCAGCAGTTAGGTGCTCTCTTCTTACTCTGAAAGGCCAGCCTTAAAACAGAAAAACGGCAAAAGGTGTTACACTGCACCCAATAATTTTCTCACCCAAGTGTTACTTAGGAACATAGTAGGCCGTTCAGCCCCGCAATACACTGTTTGTCACCTTGTTCACTAAGGTCCCAGATGCCCTGTTGCCCTCACTGCGCCGTTATCAGCTCGCACTTCCAGCAACTTAGCGGGCAAAAATCTTTTGAGCTGAAGGGTGCAGGGACAAGTCTAACTAACAGGGCACGCCGTGAGATGCCCCGCTCCTGCAAATTTTAGGCCTATATTTCTCATTCTAACTTACCGCTAGTGGATTGTAAGTATAAATACAGAAAGTTTGAGGCTGCAGCGCCACTGGCCCTCATTTAATGATATTTAAATTAGGTGCAAGGGGTCTCAGCAGGTGAATTGTGGAAAGGGCTCCTGCTCCAATCTGCTGACCAGAGAAATGGCGTTGCCCTGATTTTAAAGCTGGAGAACTGCTGAAAACGGAATGGAATTTCGGAGCCATTGAGTATTGGCAGGTTATTTCAGCTTGGAGAGATCACAGCGTATCCTTATCATGACTTCACCTGTTGTCTACACATGCCTCATCCAGCAGGGATTCCTAAGAAGGAATCGATGATTCTTGGCTGCTTTTTCCCCTCCTTTGCCCTGGAAAATCGAAGCCACATACTGTTCACTGTTGCCGCAGCTGAGATAAGCTGACGAAGCAAAGATCAGGGATCGAGCATAGTACCTTCCTGATCTGTCTGGTTCAATGCAATAGTGAGCTATATTGTGGGGCCTCAGCAGCCACATTTGTAATAAACTTAATATTAGCCCATCGTCATGTGAATTCAGGTGAATAGGTATAAAAAGGGAATGAATCTAATTTGAACCGAGTTCAGAGGTCTGTTATGAAACATTACTTGGCTTGTCAGAAGGCTGTGGGTTCAAGTCCCACTCCAGAGACTTGAGCACAAAAATTTAGGCTGACACTCCAGTGCAGTGCTGAGGGAGTGCTGCACTGTTGGAGGTGCCGTCTTTCAGATGAGACATTAAACCGCCCTCTAAGGTAGACATAAAAGATCCCAGGGCACTATTTCGGAGAAGCGCAGGGGAGTTATCCCTGGTGTTCTGGCCAATATTCATCCCTCAATCAAGATCACTAAAAAACAGATTATCTGGTCATTATCACATTGCTGTTTGTGTGGCCTTGCTGTGCCCAAACTGATTGCCGCGTTTCTTACATTACAACAGCGACTACACTTCAAAAGTACTTAGTTGGCTGTAAAGCGCTTTGGGACACCCTGAGGTCATGAAAGGTGCTATATAAATGCAAGTCTTTCTTTCTGTAAAATAGATCAGGAGCACCAACAAGAGGGGATATTCTTTAAGACATATGTGAAAGGAGAACAGTGATCTTTCACTGTATGAGCTAAGTGTGAGATTTACTGTTAAAATGCGTGACTAAACTGCAAATTGCATTCAACACAGATAAGCCAACTTAGAGTTCATGTACTTACAAAAGCAATTTCCATCTACATGTAGGCAGTTGATATACAACATTGCAAAAAACACATTCACAAAGGTACTTTTGAAGCATATCAGGTCCCTGAGCATCTTGAACTATACTTTCATGTGCAAATCTTGAGACAACCCCTATCGTGTCGCACATTTGCTGAGTATGGGGGAAGATTTAGCCTTTACACAAGTTTAATTTTAGTATCAAGGGGATTATGGTATAATCTCAAGTACACTAATAATGCAAACCTTTTAAACAAAGCTCTGGGCATTTTTTATTAAGTCAAGTATTTATCAGCGGTTTTTCTTTAAAACAGCTTAATCCTTTCAATTTACCGACAGATTATATTATTTCATAACAGTAATCCTACCTACTTCTCCATTTTGTAACAGAACCCTCTATTGTGGACAACTTTGTTAACTTTCACATTCTAAAAAGAGTGACCTTTAAAGAAACACCATTGAAGAATTTAAATACCTCTTTGGGTTTTGAGTATCAGAAAGGAGGGAGGAATCTCTCAAACAATGGTTTCATATTAAAACTGTGGAGAGACAATGGTTTCTTATTCCCTACTGTTTATTTCATGTTCATTTGCTCTGGACTTAACGGATCTTCTGTCCATACACTATTTCCTTGATTGCGGGTGCGGAAAGGCAAGTAACGCACATTTCTATGGTGCATTCCTGACAATACAACCTGTAAGGGCTACGAGCAGTCTCCAGTGACACTGCCCAGAATGTGAAAAGAGCCTGTTGTGTTCAGAAGAAATATTTTAAAGCTGTGCCAATGGCATTTTCAATTGGGTGCAAATAAATTAAAGTTTTGCTGCTTGACTAACCCCACAGATTGCAAGATAGTTTTGGATAAGGAAGGCCCTTCTACCCATTTCATCTCATCTTTCCGGAATTCCAGTCTTACCATCTCCCCCTAGCAGCATCTATTACTTCCTCAAATGAGTCATAAAAACATAAGAACATAAGAAATAGGAGCAGGAGTCGGCCATTTGGCCCTTCAAGCCCGCTCCGCCATTCAACAAGATCATGGCTGATCTTCTACCTCAACTCCACCTTCCCGCACTATCCCCGTATCCCTTAATTCCCTTCGTTCCCAAAAATTTATCGACCTCTGTCTTAAATATACTCAACGACTGAGCATCCACAGCTCTCTTGGGTAGAGAATTCCAAAGATTCACAACCCTTTGAGTGAAGAGATTTCTCCTGATATGAGTCCTAAATGGACGACCCCTTATTCTATAACTGTGACTCCGTGTTCTAGATTCCCCAGCTAGGGGAAACATTTTCCCAGCATGAACCCTGTCAAGCCACTTAAGAATTTTATATGTTTCAATTAGATCACCTCTCATTCTTCTAAATTCTAGAGAATATAGGCCTAGTCTACTCAATCTCTCCTCATAGGGCAATCCCCTCATCCCAGGAACCAGTCTGGTGAACCTTCACTGCACTCCCTCTAAGGCAAGTACGTCTTTCCTTCGGTAAGGAGACCAGAACTGTACACAGTACTCCAGGTGTGGCCCCACCAATGCCCTGTATAATTGTACTAAGACTTCTGGGGGTTTCGTCGGGGCGCTAATTTTCCCAGGTAGCGCCCCGAGAGGGAGATGGGGCGCTACTGGAAGCGGTAGTGCAGGCCTTCCTCCCCTTGTTAAAGGGGAGGGGCCTGGCACAGCGCCTCCTGGCACCCAGCTGGGCCACCAGGGATTGGGAGTGCCGGCAAATGAGCCCGCACTCAAGAGGAGTGTTGGGCTCACGGAGAGCAGCCGGCACCTCGCTGGGGGGCTTCACGGGGGGCCGGGGACAGCAACGGGGGCAGGTGCTGGCAGGCGGTCAGCAACAAAAATGGCCGCCCACTACCTCCCCTTTAACTAGTGCCGCCCCGACTGCAGGTAGGCCTCCCTGACCCCGGCGGACATGGCATCTGGCGGTAAGTCGGGGGGGCGCCACCGAATATTACAGCCGGGGTGCGACCCTGGCGCTGGTTGATTTGCGCTAACGGAAGGCGCAAATCAACCGAATTTAGATCCCCTTTACTCTTGTACTCTAATCCCTTTGTAACAAAAGCTAACATACCATTTGCTTTCCTAATTGCTCGCTGTACCTGCATGTTAACTTTCTGTGATTCATGTACAAGGACCTCCAGGTCCTTCTAAGTGCAAACATTTCCCAGTCTCTAACCATTCAAAAAATATTCTGCTTTTTTATTTTTCCTACCAAAGTGGATAACTTCACACTTCCCCACATTGTATTCCATTTGCCATGCCCTTGCCCACTCAGTCCACCTGTCTATATCTCTCTGCAGCCTCTTTGCGTCCTCCTCACAGCTTACTTTCCCACCTAACTTTGTATCATCAGCAAACTTGGATCCGTTACACTCAGTCCCTTCATTTAAGTCATTAATATAGATTGTAAATAGCTGAGGCCCAAGCACTGATCCTTGCGGTACCCCACTAGTTACAGCCTGCCAACCTGAAAAAGTCCCGTTTATTCCTACTCTCTGTTTTCTATCCATTAACCAATCCTCAATCCATGCTGATATATTACCCCCAATCCCATGAATCTTAATTTTGTGTAATAACCTCTTGTGTGGCACCTTATCGAAACCTTTTTGAAAATCCAAATACACTACATCCACTGGTTCCCCTTTATCCATCCTACTAGTTACATCTTCAAAAAACTCCAACAGATTTGTTAAACACGATTTCCGTTTCATATTATGATTTTCTAAGTGCCCTGTTACCACTTCCCTAATAATAGATTCCAGCATTTTGCCTACTACTGATGTCAGGCTAACTGGCCTATAGTCCCCCGTTTTTTCTTTCCTCCTTTCTTAAATAGCGGGGTTATGTTTGCTACCTTCCAATCCTTGGGGACTGTTCTAGAATCTAGGGAATTCTGGAAGATTAATATCAGTATCTCTGCAGCTACCTCTTTTAAAACCCTAGGGTGCAGGTCGTCAGGTCCAGGGGATTTGTCGCCACTTAGTCCCATTAATTTCTCCAGTACTATGGGGCCGATTTTCCTGCAGGTGTGGGGAATTGTCGGGTTCCCCGAATGTCGGGGTTCCCACACGAATGTAAATGGGTCTGCCAGATTGATGCAATTTTCCCTCAATTGGCCAATTCATTTCCAGCGTGTGGGAACCCTTGCTAATTGACTATTTCCAGTCAGAAAGTTGCACAGTATGATGTCATCATTCGTGGTGCTTTTAAGGTCCACAGCAAGCATTGCAACCTCTGCAGGCTTCCATACAAACCACACAGGATGGCAGAGGAGCCTGCAGCGGCTGTGGCCAGTGCCAGACCCCGAGCTGCCTGCAAATTCGACGAGGCTTCACTGCAGGCATTATTGGATGGGGTGAGGGCCCACAGGGAGGTCCTCTTCCCTAGGTCAGGGAGGAAGAGGCCTCCCACTGAGACCAAGGCTGCATGGATGCAGGTGACAGTAGATGTCAACTCGCTGGGAGTCACCAGAAGAACCTGGATACAGTGTCGGAAGCGATTCCATGACCTTCACCGTACAGGAAAAGTAAGTATGAAGTTTCCATCACCCTCAAACTGATCCCCATTGCCTTTCCCCACCAGCACTCAGCTTCAGCAATCTCTTCCTCCACATCCCACTTCACAGTCACATCCATGCGCCCTTACCCATTCCCTCTCTCTTTATGCTCACATTCACATAACTATTCCACCATGCAGCCCTCACACTCCCTCTCACTCTGATGCTTTGAACACAACTGACAACACACAGGGAGGGCCCTTGGTCTTGCAGCCTCACACCACCTTTGTCTCCCTCTAAGTATCTATGCTATGCAATCTCTACACTCACTCCTTCATTCTCACTCAAACTCCACTTGTCTCCCTCATTGCAGGAAAAGAGAGCTCACAACAGGAGAGAGCGAGCCAGGACTGGAGGAGGCCCACCCTCAATAGCCCACCTGACTCCCTGGGAGGAAGGAGTGCTGGAAATTGTCGGGGCTGATGTGGCTGCGGAAGCTGGGGAAGGAGAGGCAGGGGCAGTCCCGCAAGCTGGTGACAGAATAGTTTTCCATCTCTCTCATTGACATAGCATGAGTCGCTGTTATGATTCTGAAGCTACATCATTTGGACTTATGAGCATCTGCAAAATCCAATGTGCATGTAACCTTGGCATCACATCTCTAACTCTTTCCTTTACTCCCCCACAGGACCATCCAAAGCCCCCGTCCCCACTGCGGAGGAGGAAGAGGCTGAGCAGCCAGATGCCTCAGAGGAAGCTCCAACCTCTGAGGCGCAGCGTCAGCAGAATTCAGCGCACCCAGCACCAGCGCAGACACTCACACCTCGGTGGGACCTTCGCGAGATAGAGTAGTGTTGTCACCTGGTGTATCACAGCTCACAAGTGAGCATCAGCAGATGGTGGAGACAGGGACAGCAGTGGAGAGTCCTCGTCGGAGGGTGCAGGACTCTGCCAGCTCAGCTCTGCTGCATGTCGACCCTCTGCCTCTGGGTCCATCTGCAAGAGAAGAGGTGATGGATCTATTAATAATTAATAATAATAATTCAACTTTATTGTCATTGCACAGATGCAGGAGTCTCTGGCAGGTTTTGTCTCCAGGGTTGCTGTGAGTGTGGAGCGAATGGAGGAGTCCATAGCGAACATGAGCAGAGCCTTTGTGGAGTCATTGGCGCATGAACGCATCACCACGGAAAGGATGGCAACCTCCGTGGAAAGGGTGGCTACAGTAGAGGAGAGGATGGCTATGGCCATGGAGGAGCTAAGTCGCCAGAGTGTTGAAAACATGTGAGTGTTCAGAATAGACTGACATCTCTGGAGGAGCGATGATCAGCTATTGAGCAGAGAAACCAGACCTTCATGGCAGGCCCTCTGAGTAGGACTGCCATTGTAGAAATGGGTCCACATGGCCCCCCTGATGTGCAGCAAGCTGCTCTCAAGCCACTTGCAGGCACTGAGGGGGACCTGACCCATGAGAGGGAGGTTGGTGGCAGACCTCAAGGAAGTGGGGGCTCCTCTCCAAGCGCGCACACTTCCATGCCACTGCAGAGCCCTCGGTCAGAGCCCCGCCGGAGTCCACACCCAACGGAGATAGAGGTCTCAACTCCTGCACAGCCGCAGGAGCAGCAGACTGCTGGCGAGCCCTCACAGGCTCGCCATCCCAGAGGACGCCCGCCAAAGGTGTTGAGACAGGAGCAGCAGGAAAGTGAGCAAGGGGCCTCCACATCTGCTGAAGCCACAGGGGAACCACTACGTAGGAGCATGCATAAGATGAAAATAAAGCACAAATAGACACAAGGGTAGTCACTTGGGTGAAATGTTGTGTTTATTTGAAAAATGCCATCAGCTGGTTATTGTAAATAAAATTTCTGATGGCAACTTCTGCAGTTGCGGCGTGTGTCATTTCGCGAATGGGGCTGGAGGTCCTCTAATGCCAAGAGGGGAAGGCAAAAAAGGCCTCCCATGCTTCTGGTAGGTGCCTCAGTTGAGGAAGCGCTGAGTGAGGGTGGCGAGAGGGGCTTCCCAGGAGCTCACACTGGAGAAGTGTATGAGGCTCCAATCTTCCACAGCTGTGCCTGAGCCTGGAACAAGTTGCCCCAAGCCTGAAACAACAAGGTCCTGCAACCTACAAATAATGTCTGATTAAATCTCTTCTTTCCTGATTGACCTGCAGCTGATAGTCAGTCAGCAATCCGATATTGTTCACGCCAGGTTTCATCAGCGGGGTTCCCACCAGGCGTGTTTAGCGTGGGAAAAGGCTGAAAATAGCAAGGGCCCCTTAAAATGGCATTATAGATGCCAATTATTGGTGATTAAGGTGCCTGAAGACCACTCCCCCCTGCTGCGAGCGGGACTGATTCGGGTCGGACAGAAACGCCTGGGTGAAAGTCAGATGGGGCAGGGAATCAGGCAGGGGGTGGGGGGGGTCGCGACCCCTTATTTTTGCGATTTTTTTTTTTTTTCCCCCCCCCACACGCTTGAAAGCCTGCCTGATGGCTCCAGGAAAATTGGCCCCTATGTCTTTATTTATACTGATTTCTTTAAGTTCCTCATTCTTTCTAGACCCTTGGCTTCCCATTATTTCCAGAATGTTTTTTGTGTCTTCTACCGTGAAGACAGATACAAAGGGGACGATTTTCCCAATGGAGGCGGGTTGGAGGCGGGTTTCAGTTTTGGCGGGTTCCAAACCCGCCTCCACTGAGAGGTGGGAAAAATTTGCGATTGTCCCCTAATCGGCCAGTTGATTACAGAGGTGTGGGTTCCCCTGGGCCAATTAGTGTTTGGGGACTGGAAGTCGCCTCTGCTGACGTCACTTATCCAGCTTCATTTAAGGGCTGCTTGCTGCCTTGGCTCATTCCATTGGTTTTTGGTCAATGCTGCACCACCTCCAAGCTGTTATCTCCTTGAAGAATGGCCAGCTCCAAGGCAAGGGCCTCCCCGAGGTTCTCGGATGAGGCGCTGGGTATGCTGGTTGAGGGGGCGAGAGCTAGCAGGGAGGTGCTCTTCCCCTCATCTGGGAGGAAGAGGATGAGGCCTCCCAAAGAAACCAAGGCTGTGTGGGTCCAGCTGGCAAGGGATATAACCTCCAGATCTGTGTGCAGATTGGGTGATTGATTCTGTTTATTGATGAAATGCCATCCCTGTGGGAATGTATTAAAATTAGGTGATGGCAAAGTGTTGGCGTGATGGCATCTGTTATTTTGGCTTAGGCAGCTCCACATTGTGGGCTCTGCGACACTTGCGTGGTCAGGTTGGTGGTCAGAGTGAAAGGAGGCCAGAGAGTCATGTCCATTGTCTATCGTGTGTTAAGAAGGAGCCAAGCACATGTGCCAGAATGGGCAACCTATGCAAATCTGGCCAGGATGAGTGCATTCCTTGCATGACATGCTTCCATGCGCTGGTGCCTTCTGCCCTGTGCAGCATCAGGTGGGTGAGCAGGAAGTTGGGGCTCCTGCTGCTGTTGCTGCTGAGCTGCCTGGTTCTGCTGCTGCCGTGGCTGCTCCTCATCCGAATCTGAGGTCCATGGTGAAGGGAAATAAATGGTTCCCATGCTGCTGGCAGGTACCTCCGTTGGGGAAGCGCTCAGTCCAAGTGGGGAGAGGGTCTTCCAAGGAGGTCCCATAGTTGAGAGATAGAAGCTACAGCACCTCCGACTTTAGTAGGCCTGCTAAAAGTGCTGAAAGACCTTTGGAACAAAAGTTCTGCCACCTACAACTGCTCCCTGATGAAAGCTCCATTTTAATGGTGGAGCTACAGCCATGAGGAGGCCATCCACTTGTCAACCCGCCAGGATTAGCTGGCGTGGTTTAGAAGAGTCGTGCAACACGCTGAAAATGTGGTAAAATAACAAAGGCCTGACAAAATAGAATTATAGAGGCCCTTAACTACTATTTAAGGGTATTAACTACCTCTCCCGACTGATGGAGGCGGGACTGAATCGCACCCATCAAACCCGCCTCCGGCAAAATTACGCGGAGGTGGGTTCCGAACCCGCCCTCAGTTTTTGCCATTGTGCCAAATGTCCCACCTCCAAGCCCGCCTCCTCGGGGCTAGGAAAATCACCCCCAAAGTATTTGTTTAATGTCTCTGCCATTTCCTTATTGCTAATACCTAATTTCTCCTGTTTCTGTCTCTAATGGGCCCATGTTTACTTTCACTAATCTCTTCCTAGTTACATATGTATAGAAATGTTTACAATCTGTTTTTATGTCTCTTGCTCATTTACTCTCATATTCTTTTTTCTCTTTCCTGATCAATTTCTTGGTCCTCCTTTGCTGAATTCTAAATTCCTCCCAATCCTCAGGCTTACTACTCTACTGTATTATAAACCACTTCCTTTGATCTAATGCTATCTTTAACTTTGTCAGTTCTGACGAAGGGTCATCGACCTGAAACTTTAACTCTGTTTCTCTCTCCACAGATGCTGCCTGACCTGCTGAGTATTTCCAGCATTTTCTGTTTTTATTACTATCTTTAACTTCTCTTGTTAGCCACGGTTGGACCACTTTTCCTGTGAGGTTTTTGTGTCTTAAAGGAATGTATATTTGTTGTAAATTATGTATTAATTCTTTAAATGCTAGCCATTGCTTGTCTACCGTCATACCTTTTAATGTAGTTTCCCAATCTACCTTAGCCAACTCGCCCCTCATACCTACATAGTTTGCTTTGTTTAGATTGAAGACCTTAGTTTCAGATTTAACTAAATTACTTTCAAACTCAATATAAAATTCTATCATATTATGGTCACTCTTCCCTAAAGGCCCCTTTACTACAAGGTTATTAATTAACCCTTTCTCATTGCACAATACTAGATCTAACATAGCCTGTTCCCTAGTTGGTTCCTCAACATACTGATCTAGAAAACTATCTTGTATACATTCCATGAATTCGTCCTCCACACTATTACTGCACATTTGGTTTGCCCAGTCTATATGTAGATTAAAGTCTCCCATGATTACCCTTGTTACATGCGCCTCTAATTTCCTGATTTATACTCTGCCCTACATTACAACTATTGCTTTGGGGGCCTATAAATAACTCCCACCAATGTTTTCTTGCCCCTTGCTGTTTCTTAGCTCCACCCAAACTGATTCTACTTTGAGTCCTGTGACCTGCGCACAGCCACTCTTCCTGGAAACCCATTCTAGTTGCTGATCTGTTTTGGGAGAAAGAATAAGGAGAGGATATGTACACCATATGGTAAAGCTTTAAAAAGAGTGGCGGAACAGAGAGACGTACGGGGTTTGAAAGCGCACTTCTTAAAAAGTGGAAAAACAAGCTGATGAAGCTGTTGAAAAAAATAATGTATGTGGGATCCTTTTACAAATAGGGGTATAGAGTAAGGAGGCAATGGACCGATACAAACATTGGTTAGGCTGCAGTTAGAATGATGCGTCTAGCTTTGGGCAACCTACTTTGGGAAGGATGTCTAGGCCATGAATAGGGTGCAGATGACATCCACTAAGATGGTACCAAGGATGTGAGGCAGCTATGAGGAGAGACTAGAGAAATTGGGGCTCTTTTCATCTGATGCAATCACGCTCCCACTCAACCAGTGAGGTACAAGTGAGCCTAGGAGTACGGGATGACATTTTATTGCCCAATGACAGAACCGCCCCAGTATCACTGAATAAGTTAGCATTCAACATTCAGTTATCTCGGTCTGTATGGTAGATAAGGTGGTTAAAAAGACATATGGGATACTTGCCTTCATTAGCCGAGGCATAGAATATAAGAGCAGGGGGGTTATGATGCAGCTGTACAAGGTGCTAGTTAGGCCACAGCTGGAATACTGTGTGCAGTTCTGGTCGCCACACTATGGGAAGGATGTGATTGCATTGGAGAGGGTGCAGAGGAGATTCACCAGGATGTTACCTGGGCTGGAGCGCTTCAGCTATGAAGAGAGACTGGACAGGCTGGGGTTGTTTTCTTTAGAGCAGAGAAGGCTGAGGGGGGACCTGATTGAGGTGTACAAAATTATGAGGGGCATAGATAGGGTAGATAGAAAGGAACTTTTCCCCTTAGTAGAGGGGTCAATAACCAGGGGCATAGTTTCAAGATAAGGGGCAGGAGGTTTAGAGGGGATTTGAGGAAAAACCTTTTCACCCAGAGGGTGGTTGGAATCTGGAACTCACTGCCTGAGAGGGTGGTAGAGGCAGGAACCCTCACAACATTCAAGAAGCATTTAGATGAGCACTTGAAACGCCATAGCATACAAGGCTACGGACCAAGTGCTGGAAAATGGGATTAGAATAGACAGGACTTGATGGCCGGCGCGAACACGATGGGCCGAAGGGCCTCTCTCTGTGCTGTATAACTCTATGGGCTCGAATTTCCAAGCCCCGTGGAGGCGGGTTTGGAGGCGGGAGTGGTGGGAAAATTGCAGAATCGGGGGGCAGGAACCCATCCCGCCCCCAACCCGCCTCCGTGCCAATGTCCCAGGAGGCGGGTATCCGGCCTGTGCTGGGAGCCGCCTCCCCGAGGCGGGAAGGGGATTAATGCCAATTAACTGCCTGTTAACAGGCAGTTTTTTGCCTAATCCCTATTTTTAGCCCTGAAGTGTGGGCTTCCCGATGGCTCCAAACCACGCCAAGTTAGCGAGGTGGACCGTCGGTCTGAAGGGGTTGGAGGGGTCGAGATGTTCGTTGTGCAGGTGAATGATGGGTGCATGTGTGCAGAGGTAAGTGTGTGAGGTAAGCGTAAAGTGTTTTAATAAGTTTTACTTACTTTACTTTCTCCTGCAGGCTTCCTTCCTTCAGTTCTCGGGAGTCCCTCAGTTCACCGGCACAGAAAGAAGAATGGCTGCTGAACTGTCAAAAGCTGCAGCATTCTGCTTTCTGGTCTGGAGAGATTGCTAACTGAGTCTGAGTAGAAGGACTCAAGTTAGAAGACAGATTGTAAGTGTTTGACAGCTTTACAGAGCTGTCAAACGCTGATTCTTCATCTGTCAAAAGCTCTTGACAGACGAAATGTCAATCACTGACATCACCAGTAACCAGGTGTCCCTTAATTGGCCTGCTGAGCCCGCTGGGCGGGATTAACAAGGTCAATCAAGGGAAAATAGCGTGGGTTGGCCACAAGTCGATGGAGGCGGGACTACAACCCAAAAAGTGGGAGTCCCGCCTCCATCACGTCCCCATTGACAAAATCCAGCTGACTCTATGTATGTTTCTGTATATTTGTAAATAACAAATATTTTTTTTAAAGAAATTTGAGCTACAGACATTTATTGGAAGAATTTTTCCTTTTTTCAGGGTATGTTCTCCTCCAATAAGGGCCTGCATCCTGCTTTTCCCATTCTTCCTCTCACACAGGTTCACCCTTTTCGCCCCAGGCCAGGTACCTCCCATTGCCAATAGGGCTACCAAGCAGCCTGCTCCTCGACAACACCACATCTAGAGGTGTGCTGGGGTGGCCTGGGAGAGGTACACCTTCAATTATCCCTACCCCCTAAAGGAGACAGATTGCCCTTCACTCAGCACCTCCTGAGGCAGCAGAACTGAGATTCGGAGTGCTTAGTTAGACCTGTGCCTAGGGTTGCCAACTCTGGATGGACGTATTCCTGGAGGTTTCATCTCACGACCTCCCACCTCCAACCACCCCGCCTAGTCAAACAACCTTTTCTTTTATCCTCCTCCAATATTTTTATAACTAATAAATAAAAATGAAAAATACACACCATTTTTTTAATACCCTTTTGATTTTTCTCCTGGGTAGTTCGAAGCAGTGTCCAGGAGATCCATCTTTAATTCCTGGAGACTCCAGGGCAATCCAGGGAGGGTTGGCAACCCTACCTGTGCCCCTGCACTCGGTGCTTCCCGAGCGCTGCTCTACTAACTTCAGTTGCAAAGAATCACTTTCTTTTATTTCACTCTTTTTTTAATCCTTCGATTTAAAATGTTTTGTACCTGATGAAAGTACGGTTCCCCTCAAAAGTCACGACAGACCGTCGCTGTACTTCACTGGACAGGTAGCAGTTATTCCAAGTTCAGCAGCAACTCTGAAAGGGGAGGTTGTAAAAAATGTTCAGACTCTTCAAGTTCCAACCGGAGGAAACAAGCCCCACCACAATGTACCCACCCGTTCATGTGACCCAATGATAACCTCAGGCACTGTACAACATAGGAGAGAAGAAGGCAGGAGCCCACTGAAGCCTGCCACAACAAAATGTAACAGAAGAAACAGCTGTTTAGCACAAATGTAGCTTTTTAGGATCTGCAACGGGATGGGGTGGGGGGGCAGGGGATGAATTAAGATGCTATCTGTGGTATGAGAAAATTCCTTTCACTCACAAGGGCAAGAAAGGACAACCGAGTTAACCCTTTCACGAGCACACTATTGAAGAACTCAGATTTGAAAATGACTTCACTGGTAATTCCTAACACCAGAGTATCCAATGTTCAGAATCCCTGAATCTGAACGTCCTGTTAAGAAATCTGGAACAATCATTGGGAGCACTAAAACAAAAACAAAATACTGCGGATGCTGGAAATCTGAAATAAAATCATAAATTCTGGAAACACCCAACAGGTCAGGCAGCGTCCGTGGAGAGAGAAACAGACATTTCAGGTCAATGACCTTTCTTCAGTACTGAAAGGAGTTAGAAATTTAACAGTTTATAAGCAAAAGTATAGAGCCAGAGAAAAGGAGGGGAGGAAAGAACAAAAGGGACGGTCTGTGATAGGGTGGAGGGCAGGAGTGATTAAATGGCAAAAGGGATGACGGTAAAAGGCAAAAGAGGGTGGTAAAGGGACAAGTAAAGAAACAAAAGATGGGTCCAGAGAAGGTGTAAATGATAACAGCAGAACTATTACCAGCACCCACTGTCTAAGAAAATGGGAGCAGTGAGTATGATGACTATTAATTATGGTATGAGGCAGAAATCAAATTATTTTCAAACACGAGCTCTCGGAAACGAAAGTTATGGTTCAAGAGAAAAAGCTGAGAATAACAACAACACTCGGAGGCATTCAACTGGGTGATAAAACTGAACAGCAAGGTTGCCTGGTTTTTCACAGAAGAATATTAACTAAAATTTATCCAAGCAAGACAAATGCGTCACACAACTGCATTAAAAGCAATTAGAATGTTTATCATTTACTTTAAAAAAAAGTCAACTTGGTTTGAAAGTTGCCACTTTGTCAATGTTCATTGAGGCCACATAACCAAAGCTCACACTAAACGTTCATCAATAACTCAACGTATCCATGTCTAGGACATTCTATGACACCATTCCTCCCTTAACATTTTGAATGCCAGACTTCCGCTGCTACTTTGTAAACATGCTTCGGAATTTACACGTGTGTATATAAGCGCTTTTTTGCCCCCAGGACGTCCCAAATAACTTTTAAGCCAGTAGGATACTTTTGAAGTGTAGTCACTGTTTTTGTAGGCAAAACACACCTGACAGGAACAGACAACCTATACTCAAGATAAAAGCGCCCTGATTTTAACTGGGCACGAAGGTAAGGCGGGCACCAAACACGCCCTCCCGCCCCACCTCCCCCGCTGCCGACCTCATCAGTTGGAGACCTGAGTAATTTTAACTCCCAGGCCTAATCTGCATGCAACTGGTCATCTGCCCGCCTGAAATGGCAGCTGGCAGGCAGGCGGGCGGGCGCAGAATTTCGGGTGGCAGAAGGCTGTTGGTTGGCACCAAAGATTTTCAAAGCCTTTGTGAACCTGAATGTTCCTGCAAAACACTTTTTTTTTTCTCACAAGTAGGTTCCTGGGAAAGGCATGCAATTGCATTTTGTTTGTTTTGCAATGTTGTGTCTGTGAATTTGCAAGAGATTTTCCGTGCGAGGTTCATAAATTGTAGAGAAAATTAATTTTCTGAGAATACACCCATATTTTTGTGTAACCTGAACCAGCAGAGATCAATCAATCATGGTTATTAGTAGACATGGAAACAAGATAAAGTTAGACATTCTCTCCTGGGTGATTTTGATCCAGTGGCTCACAGATAAGTATCATTCGGTTCATCTAGTTCGTTAATGATGATTGAACTATGAAAGAAATCACATTGCTGTCCAATATAACAGGGTCAGGGCTGCCAAACAGAGGCCATGCAATGCAGTCAGCAAGTTTTGGTTCCACTGATCACTGCCTTTGGGGACCCAATTGCTACTGACCACGGCTTTCCGACAGCCAGCACTACCAAACCATATGCCATCACCGGTGCTGAGCAAACAACAGGCAGAATTTCTGGAGCTATCTAACTGCTTCAATGCACTATAGGAAGGAACATAGGTACATCGAAACATAGGAACAGGAGGAGGCCATTTAGCTCCTCGAGCCTGTCCCACCATAAAATTAGATCACAGCTAATCTCTATCTAAACTCCATTTACCCCCTTAGTTCCATATCCCTTAATACCCTTACCTAACAAAAATCTATCAATCTCAGTTTTAATATTTTCAATTGATCCCCAGCCTCAACAGTTTTTTGGGTGAGAAAATTCCAGATTTCCATAACCCTTTGTGTGAAGAGGTGCTTTCTGATATCACTCCTGAACGGCCTGGCTCTAATTTTAAGGTTATGCCCCCTTATTTTGGACCCCCCCCCACCAGAGGAAATAGTTTTCCCCTATCTACCCTATCAAATCCTTTAATCCTTCACCTATTTCCACCTCCGTAACATCGCCCGTCTCCACCCTTGCCTCAGCTCAGCTGCTGCTGAAACCCTCATCCATGCCTTTGTCACCTCTAGACTTGACTATTCCAACGCACTCCTGGCTGGCCTCCCACATTCCACCCTACGTAAACTTGAGGTCATCCAAAACTCAGCTGCCCATGTCCTAAATCGCACCAAGTCCCGTTCACCCATCACCCCCTGTGCTTGCTGACCTACATTGGCTCCCAGTTAAGCAACGCCTCAATTTCAAAATTCTCATCCTAGTTTTCAAATCCCATCATGGCCTCACCCCTCCCCACCTCTGTAATCTCCTTCAGCCCCCCCACCCCCCCCGAGATATCTGCGATCCTCTAATTCTGCCCTCTTGAGAATTCCTGTTTATAATCACTCAACCTTTGGTGGCCGTGCCTTCTGATGCCTGGGCCCTAAGCTCTGGAATTCCCTGCCTAAACCTCTCCGCCTCTCTTTCCTCCTTTTAAGATGCTCCTTAAAACCTACCTCTTTGACCAAGCTTTTGGTCACCTGCCCTAATTTCTCCTTTTTTGTGGCTCGGTGTCAAATTTGTTGTCTTATAATACTCCTGTGAAGCACCTTGGGTCGTTTTACTACGTTAAAGGTGCTATATAAATACAAGTTGTTGTTGTTTTAACACCTCCATAGATCACCACTCAATCTTCTATATTCAAGGGAATAAGAACATAAGAACATAAGAAGTAGGAGCAGGAGTAGGCCATATGGCCCCTCGGGCCTGCTCCGCCATTCAATAGGATCATGGCTGATCCGAACCTAGACTCACGTCCACTTCCCTGCCCGCTCCCCATAACCCTTAATTCCCTGATCAGCTTGGAAACTGTCTATCTCCGTTTTAAATTTATTTAACGTCGCAGCTTCCACAGCTCTGAGGTAGCAAATTCCATAGATTTACTACCCTCTGAGTGAAGAAGTTTCTCCTCATCTCAGTTTTGAAACGGCAGCCCCTTATTCTAAGATTATGCCCCCTAGTTCTAGGAATACAAGCACAACCTGTCCTCATAATTTAACCCTTTTAGCCCCGGTACCATATGAACACTCTAATGATCCAAACATGATCCGGTGACTGAAGCAGCAGAAGAGCCATGTTACTGACAACAATAAAAACAATTAAAAAAAAGAAAACTTCTGGTTTGAGCACATGACTGCTATGGAATGAGTCTCCAGGTATCGGCACAAGAATAATACAAATTTAAATGTTATACTATCTCTAATCATATCACCATATTGTTCTGTGGGACATTTTCAGGATCTGAGATATTGGAATCTGTAGCATTCAGCACAAATGTCTGATATATGATGGGTTGGAAAACTGTTCTTGCTTCTTA
Source organism: Somniosus microcephalus (assembly GCF_052327205.1). Classification (NCBI taxonomy): domain Eukaryota; kingdom Metazoa; phylum Chordata; class Chondrichthyes; order Squaliformes; family Somniosidae; genus Somniosus; species Somniosus microcephalus. The sequence continues at coordinate 6,092,217 of NC_141016.1, read as the reverse complement.
GAATCAAGACTGTAAACAGCATCATTAGACGTACAGGAAACTCTTTGGTATCCGGCACCGACGGGACCGGGATGTGCCGGTTGATTAAAAATTCCAGATAACAGAGAGGTATATCTACCAAGGCTATTTTTAACAAACAAAAATTAAAAAATCAAGAAATGTGCAGTACTCACCTACAGAATGTTGTGTTAAATGGATGGTGGAAGATGCTTGATTAAGTACAGTAATGCCAGTTGAGGGTAATCCATAACTCTTTAATTACTTAACAGTAAAACAAAACTTATAAACGACTGTATACTGTAGTTTTCGGAGTGAGAATTTTGCTAGTTATTAGAGAATTCCGGATATTTAGGTGCTGTTTAAACGAGAGTTTCCTGTAGATGCTACTCTTGATACTATCTTGTGATTTTGTGCAGTTGTTTTCACTCTGCTTATAGCATTATTTACAATGGTTAAAAAAAGACATCCTTTTGGTGCTCCAGCTGATCGAGGTTGAGGAGACTGCTGACTGTTCAGGATGCAAGTCCCTTCAAAGCTCTCAGTCATGTAACATAACTAGGACAATGTCTTCTTTTCAGTGATCCAGCTGCTACCTTTTCCAAATTTAGCTGAACATGGTGTTCCAGTGAGAGACAGCTACTACAATATAGTTGCTCGACAGTACGGTGGATCAAATGGTAACTTCACATTTGACTGGTCTTTGAAGTAATTTTGTTTACGAATGAAGACACACTACGATATAGTCCTTTTTAATAGGCTTTACTGGTAATTCAAAGTTTCAAGAGTGGAACAGAGTATAAAGTCCTGTAAACAAACTAACATCAACAGATCATACATTCCCAATTTAGACGACACACGATCTCTGCTCACCTATTTTGCTCCCAGGTGTGTACTCAGAGCTGCTCAAAATTTCTCCAACTCTCAGGTCCCAGGTGTACGTGACCACTGGTATATCTACCCATTACATGATTTTGCCAAAAGAAGAGTTAAATCAATTCCATAAAGGGAGAAACTAATGAGCGAACATTTACATTATCTATGGTTCAATTAATGAGATGAATTCCATTGTTTGTACCAGTGAGTACCAGTTATCTTATCACACAGCACATTTTTCCTGCAGCTGGTACTGTTTAGGCTTGGGAATCTGTCGACTCTCACGTCTGTCCCTAATCCTGTACACTTCCAGTACATAAAGACTAAGGCCTAGAAATTCAGCTGTTTGCGCCAGCCGTTAGCGCCAGATTTCCGGCGCTATCCACTTAGCGCCCGGGCACCGCCGGATCTGTGCCTACGCCGAAATTCAGCTGGGCTTTAGCGCCGGCGCAAAGTGTTAGCGCCCGCTCAGCTGCGCGCGCATCTTATGACGTCATTCCGTCGTGCAACGCCGTTTGTGCGCCCCAAACCGGAAATTCAGTGGCGCCCGGCCGATGTGGCCGTGGCGCTGCTAAGAACTGTGAAATGGAACTCAACAGAGGCCCTGTGGGATTCGGGGAGCGCTAATTAAAGGGCACATCCACTCACCCATAAAAGCCAGCCATTTCGCTGCAATGACTTGACTGGTTTGGATTTCTGCACAGAGAGCAAGGCACAGAGATTACTGATTTCGGACACCATAGGAGAGGTATTTTTGGCTTCTAGCCAGTGCTTTGACATTTGCATCCTTGTGATTTTGCTGTTTGGAACTTTGTAATGGGGGCTGCATGGGGGGCCAACCCTCAGTTCCTACATTTTGTGCGAAGGGCTCGCAGACGCTTTGAGAGAGGGCCAGGCATGCCTAGACGCAGAGGGGCCATTAGGCGTCGCCAACGTAGGCCTTACCCAGTCAGGCAATACCGGGAGCAGGTCTCATATCTCACCATGACTGCGGCGCATTGTGTTAAGAGGCTGCGCTTCAGAAGGGAGGTGGTTGAAGAGATCTGCCAGCTGCTTCATGCAGATTTGCAGCCACAGCTCATGTCCAGGGTGTCTCTCTCGTGGAAGTGAAGGTCACGGTGGCTCTCAGCTTTTATGCAAGCGGCTCCTTCCAAGCCGCTGCTGGGGACATCGCGAACATCTCCCAGTTCGCCGCGCATCGCTGCATCCGACAGGTCACCGAAGCACTTTTCGCGAGGAGGCACCAATTCATCTCCTTCCCCATGACCCAACACAAGCAGGAGCAGCGTGCATTCGGATTTGCCAGGATCGCGGCCTTCCCCATGGTGCAGGGCGCCATTGACTGCACGCATGTGGCTATGCGGGCACCTATCCACAATGCCGAGCAATACCGCAACCGGAAGGGCTACCATTCCCTAAATGTGCAGCTGGTGTGTGACCACAGGCAGCGCATCCTAGCTGTCAATGCCCGCTTCCCAGGAAGCAGCCACGATGCCTTTATCCTGCGCCAGACTACTGTGGCTGACATGTTCCAGGCACAGCCTCCACCAAGGGGATGGCTTATCGGGGACAAGGGCTACCCTTTGTGCAGATGGATCATGACCCCGCTCCGCGCGCCCAGGACCCCAGCGGAGCTGGCATACAACGAAAGCCATCAAGCCACAAGGAACCTAATAGAGCAAACGATAGGCGTCCTCAAGCAACGGTTCCGTTGCCTGGATCGTTCGGGCGGGTCTCTTCAGTATTCGCCGGATAGAGTCTCCCAGTTCGTCGTGGTGTGCTGCATGCTCCACAACCTGGCTATCCGCAGGACTCAGGCACTGCCACCTGACATTGCCCCACCACCTCAGGAGGACGAGCAGGAGGACCCTGAGGAGGAGGAGCACCAGGCCAGGAGGGAGCGACAAGGTCCAAGGGCCGTCTGCCGGGGGCTTATTGCTCGACACTTCTAGGCCCCCTGTCAGGGAATGGCCTGGCCCACTGAACGCAGCCGCTTCGCAAGCCCTCAGCCGGTTAACCCAACAACCACTTGAAACATGACACCTGCACATGGTGAATAAATAAACATCTTTATTTCAAAAACTCAGGGCCCTTCCCACATGGAAGAGCAAAACAGAGAAGACCCCCAAAAAACAGTAACAAACTTCTGTCACTCCCAAAACCTGGGGAGGACTAACATAACATCACCATCCAAATGGCCTTCGTCACTGGCCTAACAAAAACAAGCCCCCCCCACAACACAAAGACCCCCATAAAACCAAACCACATAATGCCCCCCAGAACAGAAGCCCCCGCATCACCCAAACCCTCGCTCAACACACTCTATTCGGTGTGGCGAGAGGGCGAGTCTGTCGACAGCCGTCTTTTGCCCCGGCCCGTCCTGCTGCTGCGCCTCAAGCTGGGCCGTGAGGCAGTGGCGAGGCTGGGGGAAGGATCCTCAGGGCGACAAGGCGTCTCGCCAGATGCCCTTGGGGGTCGGCCTACACGAGGGCGGGCCCGGGAGGGGCCGGCTGGTGGCTGCTGCAGCTGTGGGTGGCCCTCTTCACTGGCTGCAGTAGCTCCTTGCACCCTGGCTGGGGGAGTCGCAGGCTCGTCTGCACCAATGGGGACAAGGTGGGTGATGCCAGGCGCGCGCTGGGCGCCAGACACACGTGCACTCGGCCGGCCTGGCCGGGGAGCAAGCGCGCCAAACTGTTGGTCGCCAGACCGGTGTGCGGCAGCAGGGCGGCGGCTGGCCTGGCGACGCCTCTGCGCCAGTGCGAGGGTGGCAGAAGTCAGTGCCCCAACTGCGCCGGCATGTCCCCGCATCTGCAGTGCCATTGTCTGCACAGCACCTCTCAGCTGGCGACTGGCGTGCTGCGCTGCCTCGAGTTGTTCGACCCCCCTCTCATGCGCTGCCACAAGGAGCTCCACCCCCCTGGCGTGCGCTGCTGCGAATAGCTCTAGGCCCCTGGCCTGGGATTGGCCGAAAGCCACCACACTTTGAGCGAGGCTTTCGATGGCGTGAGGCATCTGTGCCACCACCTCCATGATTTCGACGTGCCGGCGCTCCGACGCCGCCGACATCTCGTCCAGGAGGCGCACCTCCTGGGCGACGTCCGAGTCCGGACTGGAGGGCGCCTCCACCCTCTGGCCAGAAGGCTGGCGTGCCGCCGGAGCGTTGCCGCGTGCGGCCACGCCACTGGGACCAGGTTCTGCCCTCCCCTCCACCGCCTCCCCCCTCTGGGCAGAAGGCTGGTGTGCCGCCGGAGCCTTGCCGCGTGCGTCCATGCCACTGGGACCAGGTTCGGGGCTCCCCTCCCCCGCCTCCCCCTGGCTCTCCGGCACGCCAGACGTCTCCCCTTCATTGCCATCTCCTGGAGCGGAGGAGGGTTCCCCCGAGGTGGCGCCTTCCTGCTGCTCCTCGACGTCCTCCTCCTCCGAGGGCCTGGCTGTGTGGGCTTCAGGGAGCACCTCCTCCTCACCAGCTGAAAGCAGGAAGGCACAAGTGTAGCTTTAGAGTGAGGACAGGCCGACAGCGAGGGAGGCCGCACTGGTGCATTATGCACATTTTTCGGCCAGTGGGGAAGGATGTAGATCTGATGCGCGAGGGCAAGGAGAGAGGTGCACCCGGTCCTGTCCTTACCAGTGGGTTCCAGTATAGGGTCGGCATCGCCGAGCGCCACAGGCCCAATCACCGGGTGATGCAGCAGTCGGGCCACCCTCTCTTCCAGAGCCGTTAGCTCCTGGTAATCGTGAGGGCCTCCACCAGTGACACGCAGGCTCCTGGCGTTCCTCGCCAGCTTGGCCTGCAAGAGAAAGGAGGGCGTCTAAGTACAGTGTGGTGCCCCGTTGCTGTGTGTGAGGCCTCCCATGGTGGAATAGCTTGCACAGTGTGGTGCCCTGTAGCTGTGTGTGAGGCCTCCCATGGTGGAATAGCTTGCACAGTGTGGTGCCCTGTTGCTGTGTGTGAGGCCTCCCATGGTGGAATAGCTTGCACAGTGTGGTGCCCCGTTGCTGTGTGTGAGGCCTCCCATGGTGGAATAGCTTGCACAGTGTGGTGCCCTGTTGCTGTGTGTGAGGCCTCCCATGGTGGAATAGCTTGCACAGTGTGGTGCCCTGTAGCTGTGTGTGAGGCCTCCCATGGTGGAATAGCTTGCACAGTGTGGTAAGTGCAGAAAGAGCTATTGATTAACATGCAAGTGCCATTGCAGCGGCAGCAGGGCTGGGCATTAGACCTTGGATGTCCCTTTGGCCCTAATGGGAGGTGCACATGCAAGGATGAGGGGGACATTGGAAAGGGTACTCACCTTGACCAGCCGACATAGGTCATTGTATTTCTTGCGGCACTGGTCCGCACTCCTGGGAACATCGGAGTTGGAGGAGACCCTCCGGGCAATTTTGGTCCACGCCTCCCTGAACTGGCTCCTGGGAGCCTTCCTGCCACTAGCCGGGCACACGACCCGTCTTCTTTTGCGCACCCCATGAAGGAGCACACCCAGCGCATGCTCAGAGAACCGCTGGGCTCTTTCACGGGCCCTCTCCATGACCTCCAGGCGTTGATATGGCACACAACCAGTCCTGAGGCCTAGTTGCAGGGCTACAGCATGCAGGGCGTGACTGCAGTCAAAGTTGACCCTTCCCCCTTTAAGAGCTGGCCGGCGTCAGGGTGTCTGCTGACACTCACCACATGATCGCACCTGCGCTGCGCCCGGAATCGGCGTTATCAGGCTGCATCGCCGGATTAGCGCCTGAACACAGGGTTCCAACGCCTTTTGCAGCGCTCGGCCAAAAAGTTGGCCAAATCTACTGAATTTCGGCGAGCTCGCCTGCACTTTCTGGCGGCTGCTAAATTTGACGAGCGCCCGACTTTAGCGCCGCAATAGCGTCCGAACTGAATTTCTAGGCCTAAATTTCAGTGATAATTTCACCTTTTAATATATCAATTTCTATTTTCCAGTATCAGTTCTACATTTTAATAGACTAGTAACTATGTACAGTTTAGGTCTCATTACCTACTTGCCTTAGAGCGAGTGCAATGAAGGTTCACTAGATTGATTCCTTAGATTGATTCCTGAGATGAGAGGGCTGTCCTATGATGAGAGATTGACTAGAATGGGCCTATATTCTCTGGAGTTTGGAAGAATGAGAGGTGATCTAATTGAAATGTATAAGATTCTGAGGGGGATTGACAGGGTAGATGCTGAGAGGTTGTTTCCCCTGGCTGGGGAGTCTAGAACTAGGGCCAAAGTCTCAGAATAAGGGGTCGGCCATTTAGAACCGAGATGAGGAGGAAATTCTTCACTCAGAGGGTTGTGAATCTTTGGAATTCTCTACCCCAGAGGGCTGTGGATGCACAGCCTGCATATATTCAAGACTGAAAGTGGTAGATTTTTGGACCCGGAGGGAATCAAGGGCTACGGGGGTAGGGCGGGAAAGTTTAGTTGAGGTAGAAGATCAGCCATGTTCTTATTGAATGGCGGAGCAGGCTTGAGGGGCAGTGTGGCCTACTCCTGCTCCTAATTCTTGTTCTTATGTTCTTAATCCTATATTTTGTTAGTGCATGAATTGTATATTTCATCAGTTGCTGGCATTTATTCTCTTGCGTGATGACATTTGCCAGCTCTAAGCTGAGTTGCCAGGAGGGATGTCATTAGAAAAGATAGAATCCCCTCTGCAGGTGAGTGATATAAGGAAGAGAAGAAAGAAAGAAAGTATTTACATTTATATAGCACCTTTCACAACCTCAGGACACCCCAACACGCCTTACAGTCAATGAAATACTTTTGAAGTGTAGTCACTGTTGTAATGTAGGAAACGAGGCAGCCAGTATGCGCACAGCAAGCTCCCACAAACTGCAATGTGATAATGACCAGATAATCTGCTTTTCAATGATGGTGGGTGAGGGATAAATATCGACCAGAGCACTGCGAACAACTCTCCTGCTGTTTGTCAAAAAATATCATTAGATCTTTTACATCCACATCAGAGGGCAGACCCGAATCCTTCAAACATCTTAAACACCTCAATTAGATCACCCCTTAATCTTCTGTACTCTATGGTAACACTGATGGTGGGGGACTCAGTCATGGTGGGACTGTTAAAGGTCATGGGTGGCCTTTCTCTTGTTCGAGATGGTCATTAGCTGACACTCATGTGGTGCGAATGTTACCTGCCACCTGTTAGCCCAAGTCTGGATGTTATGCAAGTCCTGCTGTAGGCTGGCATAGGCTGCTTCATTCATTATCGGAGGAGTTGTGATTTTCTTTTTACACGTCTGAAATACTCAAAATAAATAAGGGAAACCTACGTGGCTATTAAAAAGGAAACTTATTTCAGCTGAAAATTGTTAGAATAAAACTATAAGGATCTATTTGCAACAGTCATTTGCAAGCGCTCACTTTTCAAAATAGACTTTTTCTTAGGTACAAGCTCATCTGAATGTAATTGCCAACAATTGTCTCTTTGGAAGAAAGAGAGACTTGGATTTATACAGCGCCTTTCACGACCACCGGACGTCCCAAAGTGCTTTACAGCCAATGAAGTACTTTTTAAAGCGTAGTCACTGTTGGTTACGGGGATAGGGTATGGGTGGGATGGTTGTCGGTGTAGGGACCGGGTGCTAGGGTTTGGATGATCAGCCATGATCTCGTTGAATGGCGGAGCAGGCTCGAAGGGCCGAATGGCCTACTCCTGCTCCTATCTTCTATGTTTCTATGTAATGTGGGAAACGCAGCATCCAATTTGCGCACAGCAAGCTCCCACAAACAGCAATGTGATAATGACCAGATAATCTGTTTTTAGTAATATTGATTGAGGGATAAATATTGGCCCAGGACACCGGGGAGAACTCCTCTGTTCTTCTTCGAAATAGTGGCCATGGGATCTTTTACATCAACTGGAGAGAGCAGGCAGGCTTGGTTGAATGTCTCATCCGAAAGACGGCACCTCCGACAGTGCAGCGCTCCCTCAGCATCGCACTGGGCATGTCAGCATGGACTTTTTGCGCTCCAGTCTATTCAAGTAGCAGTGAATTTACCTGCCAATGAAAAAGTTCTGCTGGGAGTCTTCGAAGAGTTAAAAAAAGGACCAAGATAACTTCTTACCCCCTGGAAAGGGCCAGTTTGCCAGCAGCTGGTTGACGCGGGGATGATTGACGTCGCCGCGAGCCAGATTGACGTCGCCGCGAGCCAATCAACGCCTCGCCGGCCGGGTGCCCCCGCCAATAGGATGGCTCGGGGGGCGGGGCCTCTGGCTGGGCCCGGGTTAAATGACGTCGCGCGAGGGGGTCTCGTCCGTTTTGTTTTCAAAATACCAACCGATTCCTCGCCATTCGGCCTTAGAAATTATAGTATCGGCTATTGTCAACAGGTAAGCCCTTTTATGATTTTTTTTTGTCAAATCATGAGGTAAAAGTATTTTATTTTCTCGGCTGGAATAGAAATAAAGCGCGATTTTAGTATTTTACACTTGGTATTTAGCGCCAGTTGTTGTTGACCCGCTAGAATCTGCAATATTGCCTATAAATTGCATATTTCCTTTTAATGCAAATAACATTTTTAAAAAATGAGGTGAATTTATTTCATAACGAGTGTTTTTTTCCCCTCCTCGGTCACAGCTTGTGGAAGGTGGAATATTTTGTTTCACACAAGTCACCAGAGCTGTCAACTCTCACTTTTTTAGTGACTTTTAGTATGTTTTTAAACGAAAATGTCGACTGTTTTGCTTTGAAAAGTAAACAGCACTCCCGATGAGAATGGAGTCTACATTTGTTTGCATTGGAGCTGTCAACATATGGGAGCTGTTCAGAGTGAGCTTCATGGGTCATGGGGATGACAGATCCATTTAATGGTAAATTACTCCTGTCTGGATCCTGTCCAAAGGGAGCATGGATCTATCTGAGATAGAGCTACAAATGTTGTGAAGCCCGTTCATAGAATCATAGAGATTTACCGCACAGAAGGAGGCCATTCGGCCCATTGTGTCTGTGCTGGCTGAAAAGGAGCTATCCAGCTGAACTCCACTTTCCAGCTCTCGGTCCGTAGCCCTGTAGGTTACGACACTTCAAGTGCATATCTGAGTACTTTTTAAATGTGATGAGGGTTTCTGCCTCTACCACCCTTTCAGGCAGTGAGTTCCAGACCTCCACCACCCTCTGGGTGAAAAAAGTTCTCCTCAACGCCCCTCTAATCCTCCTACCAATTACTTTAAATCTATGCCCCCTGGGCAGCTCTCCACTGGGAGCAAGTATTCAGTGAATTTAACCAACTGGACCAACTTAAGTTCTGAAATTCCCTCCCTAAAACTCTTCGCCTCTCTCCTCCTTGAAGACGCTCCTTAAAACCTACTTTGTCCGAATATCTCCTTATATGGCTCGGTGTCAAATTTTGTTTGGTAACACTCCTGTGAAGTGCCTTGGGACATTTTACAACGTTAAAGGCACTCTATAAATGCAAGTTGTTGTTTATTGATCATTGTTTTAAACCAAAATGAGTGAGATTTGGCCAATATGTCGCATTCTGTCACTTTGATTATAACATCTCACTGCTGATTTTTCTGATGTTGAAGGCTCTGAAGGTAACGGTTGTATTTGCATACACAAGGTACCAGCTGCCATAGTGTCACTGAGATCCATGGATTTTTTTTAATTTACATGGTTGCGTCCTTAACCTAGCCATTTTGTGTCAGGATGCTGGACTCTCACTGCTCGCAGATGTCTAGATGCTGACGATGTCAGTAACCAGAGGATGCAGATTTAAGATAACTAGCAAAAGAACCAGGGGTAGATGAGCAGACGTCTTTTCACACGAGTTGTTATGATCTGGAATGCATTGCCTGAAAGGATAGTGGAAGCAGATTCAATAGTAAATTTCAAAAAGGATTTGGATATATACTTGAAAAGGAAAAAAATCGCAGGGCTATGGGGAAAGAATGGGGGAGTGGAATTTATTAGATAGCTCTTTCAGAGAGCTGGCACAAGCACGATGGGCCAAATGGCTTCCTTCTGTGCTGTAAGATTCTGTGATTCTATGACTGTAAAGTGCTTCTCGATAGAGGAACTAATATGGACCAAAGGATCTTTCTCATCTGTAACTATCTTGAAATAAGGTCACCATATTTTTCACATGTTATTTCAAAAAAGGACAACTTTTGCATAAATCCTTTGAAATAAACAGAAATACAATATGCTTATCACAAAGTTGTCTTTCATGTCTTGATTTAATTTTCATTAACAGAACAGAATAAATACAAGTATTCTAAGGCTGAAGGGGTTCTGAAGTCTTCATAAATTGCAAGAATAAATATTGAGAAATTTATACAGTTATTTAAACTACAGTACACTAAAGATTGAATTACAATCTTGTGTGTGTGTGATCATGTAAAATCCCCATGGTATTTGTTATTTTACATAATCTATATTGCAGGGATAATCATTTTTTTAATGTACTGAATCAAAGTAACTGGAATGTGTGATCATGGTCATGAAAAAAATTAATTTGGGAAAAAAGAAAACTAGTGATAATTAATTTGAGAAAAACACTTGAGAGGTGTGACGTAACATACACAAGATCAGCTGAGTATAATTTATGGGGAAAATTAAGAAGTGTACTGAGTTGTTAATGGGAGGAATGAAATTGGCTTCAGCTGATATTAGGAAGAGAATGACTTTGGGGAATCACTGTACAATCGTAATGCATACAGGGTGTAATATTTTCCTGTAATTGAAGTGAAATAAGTTTTAACATCATTGATTGTCAAATTGCATGGCGCAATATTACCTTGTTAAAGTATGTAAGCTGTCACTGCCCACCATGTCAGTTTGGAAGTGGGAAACTTCAGAAAAATGGAGTAAAACACCCCTTGTGATCGAGATGACATTGATTTCTGTTTCTCATTAATTTTCTACACTTCTTCTCTGAAGGTGTTGATGCTATCCTAACTTGATCTTGATCCCATTTGATTTCTACCTGCGTGCACTTAGAGCAGGAGTTAATGGATAGTGTTTAGTAGCAGGAACTGAGGTTGATTATGCCTCTTCCTAACCAAGAGCTCCAGAGGCTGATTGTGAAACCCCGACTATCACACAAGCTGACATCAAGTAACTCTTGGCGTGAGCAAAGGTGGATGCTTGAGCTTTGTGCTGCTTGGCGAGCACAGTAATTGGCACAGACTGTAGCAACGAAAAGCAGGGACCACTAGCTGCAGTGACATTGGTGGTGGCTTGGATAGGGTAACTTAGCTGGCATCTCAAATAAAAACAGAAAATGCTGGAGATACTCAGCAGGTCAGGCAGCATCTGTGAAGAGAGAAACAGAGTTAACGTTGTAGGTATCTGTAGCTGGCATCTCTGTAAGGTAGAGTAAGGGCAGGAGATGAAGAAGGACATGAGGGGCCACTGTAGCAGAGTGTGTTAAAGCAGATACCATAACCGTAGCCAGAGCTGGGATTGGGAGGGAGCCAGACATCATTATGATATACAAAGGCAAAATACTGTGGATACTGGAAATCTGAAATATAAACAGAAAATGGAGTAAAACACCCCTGGAAATGCTCAGTCAGCATCTGTGGGGCGAGAAACAGAGTTAACGTTTCAGGTCGGTGACCTTTCATCAGAACTGGAAAATGTTAGCGATGTAACAGGTTTTAAGCAAGTGCAGAGGCAGGGAAAGTGGAGAGGGGGAGGAAAGAACAAGAGGGAAGGTCTGTGGAAGACAGGAGAGATTAAATGACAAAAGGGATGATGGTGTGAGGCAAAAGGGGGTGGTAATGGGACAAGTAAAGAAACAGAAGATGGGTCTAGAGGAGATGTAAATGGCAACAGCAGAACCATTACCAGCACCAGCTGGCTGTAAAAATGGTTATGATCTGAAATTGTAAAACTTGACGTTGAGTTCAGAAGGTTGTAAAGTGATATACCATTATGTAAACATTATGTATACCAAAGTGTAAAGTAATAACCATTATTATGATATATATATTGAAACCTATCAAATCCTTGCCCACCTGGCCTGCCTTTGGTGACATTGGTCCATCAAACATAGAACAATCAATGGCCAATGATGGACCAATGTAATTGGGAGAATTTGGGATAGTCACATGGTTATTAATCAGTGAGATTGCTAGAAAGTGATACATGGCCAGGTTGGCCAATAAGCTGGCTCAAAAAAGAAAGACACTATTTTAACAGTAAGATAGGGCAAGAAAGAAAGACTTGCATTTGTATAGCACCTTTCATGAACACCGGACGTCCCAAAGCACTTTACAGCCAATGAAGTACTTTTGAAGTGTAGTCATTTTTGTAATGTAGGAAACACGGTAGCCAATTTGCGCACAGCAAGCTCCCACAAACAGTAATGTGATAATGACCAGATAATCTGTTTTTAGTGATGTTGGTTGAGGGATAAATACTGGTCAGGACAAAGTAAAAATATTTATGGGACTGTTGAGAGGAAAACAAACATTTTTCGTTTTACAAAATGATGTGCTGTTGAAGAAAACAATTGGGTGTAGATTGGACTAAAAATGTTTATCGATGGGTTGCACCAAAGTGCAAGTGTCACTTGAGACTGGGACTCAAATTCAGGGTCCCAACATCAGTGTGTATTGGTCTAGAATTGTATAATGTTTCACAAGTTCTTGGGGAGTAAATATGTTTTATCTTTCAGAATGAAGTGGCCTGTTTCTGTTGTTCTTCTGGTTGCACTGGACATTCTTACTCATCAGAAAGTAGATTCTTTGAACACGTGTCTTGTTGAAAAAAGTCATGGCAGCTGTATTTGCAGGCAAGTAAGAGAGAAACAAAATAGAGTAACTCTGAGCTTTTAAGGTGTACTGTGCCACAGTTTAAAATTGGCTGCTGAAATACACTCACGCTCATCTTCTGGACATCCATTAATCACAATATGGTGACAAGCCAATTGACTGAAATTGGTACACACACAGCCGCTTTATAATCACATTACACCGCTGACTTTCTGATCGAGAGGCACTTTCTTAATATCGATATAGGCATCACTGAACAGCTAGTGCAGTTTTATTACATGACAGTGGAGGCTCTTTACAATTAACCCAATACAGGAAACTTTCGATTAACCGGCCCCTAAATAACCGGAACGCTCTATCAACCGGCAAAATTCAGGAGTCAGTTCAGGTAACTTTTTTTACTTTTACTTACTTTTTTTACTCCATTTGTTGCTGTGCAAGGGTGTAGCTGAAGCTGTTGCTAAGCTACAGAGACGCTTGCAACTTGTGCCGATTGTTTTGAAGCTGTAGGGTTTGTTGCTTTATACGGAGCTCTGAGCTCCGTATCTTTTACAATAGCGTTCGGTTATCCGGAATTGTTGATGAACCGGCAACATGTCGGTCCCGTCCGTGCCGGATACCAGAAAATTTCCTGTATATTCAGTTTGATTTAGTTCCTTTTAATCTAGTTTTCATTTCTTTATATATCCACTGCAGTGTTTTCTCCTTCTCCCCAATGTTATTTGATATTTTTTGATTTCATTTTTTTGAATGAACAACAGCAATGAAAATCCGAAAATAAACTAAATGAGGAATCTGTGCCAAACATCACCTATTGTCACATTCTGGCCACTTGAATGGTTGAGGTTCTTGTTGCATGATGAATAATGTGTGCTGCAAGTCAGAATGACATGGTAATTCACAGATGCTAATTGCAGAAGAATATGGATAGGGTTGGCGTAATGGAGAATGTAAGTATAAACCCATCTATGTCAATGACTCAGTTTTGGCGTTATTCGCCTCCCCTTGTTTGATTTCACCAAGGCCCAGGAAGTACACATATGGGGGGAGAAATTCAGTTGCTTTGTGCCTCCCGTTAGCGCGCTAAGAGGGCGCTAACGGGACGCAAAGCAACTAGTGCCCAGGCCCGGCGCCGCCAATGCCTCCCGCGAAATTCAGCGGGAGGTTAGCGGAGGTGGCAACCGTTAGCGCCCTATGGCGCTGCGCCGCCGGTGATGACATCATCGCCGTGCGCAACGCCTTGGTCGCGATCTTTGGTAGCGCCCCCTGACTTACCGCCGGACGCTATTTAAAGGTGGGGTGCCGGCACCTGCCTCCGCTGCTGTCCCGGCCTCCTGACCCGCCGCCCCCCCCCCCCCCCGCGGAGTGCCGGCTGCGCTCCATGAGCCCGGCACTTCTCTTGAGTGCCAGGCTCTTTTGCCAGCACCCAGATCCCCGGTGGCCCAGCTGGGCCCCGGGTCGCGCTGCGCAAGGCCGCTCCCCTTTAAGAAGGGGAGGAAGATGCAATGCCACATGGCGCTGCAGCATGTAGCGCTGCTATATTCCCTCACAGCGCCCCAAGAGGGAGGCGGGGCGCTTCCAATAGCGCCCCGCTTCCCTCTTGGGGTGCTCCCACTCAATTTCAGCTGTGGAGGCTCTAATTTTAGCGCCCCCGCGACTCAATTTCTCCCCCTCGGCCTTCCATGAGGTCTGATCTATTCTTAAGCTGACTACTATTGGGTAAGCAGAGGTATCTGGGATGACTCTCATGCCAACTTCTTTCTATTTCCTTTTACTTTCCCATGGCACAGCATGGCATTGGTGCAACCAGCATCTGGGATGGTTAGCAGGAACTGGCATGCCCGTTTCCCACTCAAGAAGTGAGAGGCAGTGCTTAAAAGAGAGAGAGAGCCAGCTGTTGCTGTCATGACAAGTGCTTAACTTAAACAGAAACAAAAGGGAGGTGGAAAAGAGAAGCGAAGTGATGATAGAGGAGATAAAGCTTTAAAAAATGATCAGTGGATTTACAGAGAAGTGAGGTGCAGACTGAGTCTCTTTGCAGAGCGAGAGAGAATGCCGAGTGCAAGACACAGTGAGCTGTACTTGAATGGAATGAACCTGGACATTCATGCATCTTATATGCGTGTGCGCTAGCACACGTGCACACACACACAGTCAATGGTGCAGAGATATCACACTGAATTCCAACACTCACAAAACCACAGGAGAACTAAAATGCATTGCTTTCTTTTCAGACAACAATAACTAAAGTTTTATTTATTTTCTTTTGTTGTTGATTTACATTCTGTTTCTAAAGCCTGCTACAGAAATATTGCTGTGGATGAGTAATATTGGCAAAAAATGCATTGAATAATTTTTGATTTTCATTTTCAGCTGGTCTGTGTGGAGAGACTAAATGATAACAATGTGGAGATGATTTGCTAAGATTTTGGATGTAGCGTCATATTTCTAATTGTAGTAATAGTTCTAATGTAATGTGAAATTGTCTCTTGAAGTCTCTGGAAAAATACTATAGGAAACTCTTTTTTATCCGGCACCGACGGGACCGGCGTGGTGCCAGTTTATCAAAAAGTCCGGATTACAGAGAGGTATACTTACCAAGGTACGAGAGCCCCGTACACGGCCACAGGTGCAGGAACCCCGGTTACACGGCCACAGGTGCAGGAGTCCCAGTTACACGGCAACTAATATATAGTAAAACTTACCTGACTTACCTGAACCTACTCCTGAATTTTGCCGGTTGAAAGAGAGTTTCCTGTAGTATTTACATAATAGGCAATAGACATTCTTTATAAATGCTGAGTACAGCATTGATCAATAACTATCAATGAACCCTAAGCATATTGCTTTTGGGAAGATGAGAAGAAAGAAAATTCTGGCCTTGTCACAGCACAGAAACAGGCCATTCGGCCCATAAGTTTGCACTGGTGTTTTCCTTCACATGAGCCTTTAAATCTAATATTACTCTCCTACTATCTTCTATAACCCTTTAATATTTCTCATTTGTAAGCAACTATCAAATTCCCTTTAAAAGCTTTACTTTTTTGGTGTGTGTCTTAAATTTGTGCCCTCTGTCTGGCTAATGAAATAATCTGTCATTATTGACCTTTTCATAAATTTGAAGACCTCTATTAGGTTTTTCTTCAATCATCTGAGCTCTGGTGAAAATCCCTCAGCTCTTGGATCTCTCTTCATAACCGCAACTCCTCACCCCAGTTAACATCTTAGTGAATTTATGTTGCATCTTTTCTGTTACTTTTATATCCTTCCTTTAATGGCTTATGGATTCTTATTTTTATTTTCAGTTAGATGGCACCATTTGGGTTTAATAAAAAAAATCTTTCACAAGCATTGAATTCAAATTAATTCACAGCTTATCCATAATTATAATGGTGGCATGAAATACAATGAGGGAAAAATAATAATGTCTCTTTAATTATATCCGAATAATGACAGACATGTAAAGACCCTCTGGCCCATCCAGTTTGTCCCACACAATTGTGACGTGCATCACAATACATGTACTCCCCACCCAAAACCATGTGATCTCCTGGGTGAGGCGTAAACCCAGATTTAAAAAACCCAGGCCAATTTGGAAAAGAAAATCTGTGAAATTCCTCTCCGCCCCCACCCCCACTTTATACGATCAAAACGAGTCCAGGAGATCACTCTGTCCCCGATAATGCTATGCAGTACCTATCTGTCGTTTGAGGTGATCTCCACCCTAGCCAGAAACAGGCCCCGCACTCGCTTGAAGGAATTCAGCGAATTGGCGTCCACCGCACGAGCTGGCCGCCTGTTCCAGAGGCCTGCGATTTTCTGAGAAAAGAACCACCTCCTGACATCTTGATCTGGCCTTATACAGCTTAAAATTGTGACTCCTGGTCCTCCCTAACCTAGTTAGTTGGAACAAACTGTCTGCTTGAACACGATCTATTCTCTTCATCATATACAAGGCAGAGTTCCTGTAGTAGCTAATTTGTGCCACTGGGTGGTACAGATGTGCTTTGTATTTCTTTATTCACAAAACACCTCTGCTGCCTGCTGGCACAAAATGAACAGGAAATTTTGCTGGCAGCAACAGTCTTTCAAAGCTGACAATTCATAGTTCATGGCTTTTCTAGTTGTACTTGTAGTCTGGGTAAAACCTGAAAGTTTCCTCTTGGCTAGTACTCTATGATTATTTATTAAGAAAATCGTCCGAGCGAGGGTCCGCAAGGAAATCCGCATCACCCGCGTCATGACAGGAGCTGACGACTGCTTGACAGACCACCGCCCAATTCGCTCTGTCATCTCCATCAATGTAGCCCCAAAACAGCGGCGGTAGCAGAAACAATGCCGCAGGAAAATCAACGCTGGAGCACTCAAAGACCCTGCTAAGAAAGCCCTATTTAGCCTGCACCTCACAGCCAGCCTGACGACTCCCAGTGATTCAGAGACACAGAGGGCTGGATTTTGCCAGGCCCGAGGAGGCGGGTTTGGAGGCGCGTGAGGTGTTAAAATCGCAAAAAATGGCGGGCGGCTCAGATCCCGCCTCCAGCCTGTTATGTTCATAAATAAATAGACGTTTTCATTATGAACAGCTAGCTTGAACTAGTCATTTATTCAGCCATGTGGACTAGTATGCAGGCATCCATCTTGACGACTGCCTTGTGGGTAGCCCACTACTAAACATACAGCTCCACCTAGTGTACCATTCTGGAATGACATGTTACTGATTATTACATCCCCCTTTCTTTGAGGTCAAACAAAATCAATATCAATCAATATCAATCAATCATAACGACATAAACATCTTCACAACAGTCAACACATTTTCAAAGCTTTACTTTATGAACGCTAAGCTTTTCATTCTTTTATTATAGTTTTCTTTGTACTCAAAGATTAAGTCTATCAGGCTTATTTACTTCACGTGTGGATCTTCTCAGCACAGGTAAGTCTGATGTGTTTTCATGAGAGCCTGTATGTGTGTTTGTGTTAGATTGTTCTGGTGGTGAGTGACAAGATTCAGTTGCGGCATTGTCATCGATTTGCTCTTGGATAGTTTCTTGTGTTTTCAGGAGGGAACGGCGGTTCCTTCTGAGAATCTGTCCTTCCTCAGTTCTAACGGTGTATGACCTTGGTCCTACTTCCTCAAGAACTGTAGCTTTCCTGTTCCATGCATCTGGATCCTCAATCCTGACAACATCATCCCTTGTCAATGGTTTCAGAGTTTTGGATGACTTGTCATAGTTTGATTTCTGTTTCAGCTTTAACAGTTGAAGTCTCTGTCTTAGTTCCTTACTCTGCTTTTCTTTTGCACAGCAGGGTAGCGTGGTGTGCAACTTGCGACCCATTAGGAGTTCAGCAGTTGAAGAACCACAGTCTAAAGGGGAGGCTCAGTAGCTCAGCAGGGCGAGATAAGGATCAGACTTGCTTTCTGTTGCTTTCTTCAGTAGCTGTTTGAGAACTTGAACACCTTTCTCTGCCTTACCATTCGACTGCGCATACAGAGGACTGGATGTGATGTGCTGAAAGTCATAATGTGCTGCAAACTGTTGCCACTCCTTACAGTTGAAGCACGGACCATTGTCACTAACGGCAATCCTGGGAATTCCATGTCTGGCGAAGATGGATTTAACATGCATTATGACACTGCTTGCTGATGTGCTTGAGAGCAGTGCCATCTCAGGATAGTTAGAATAGTAGTCAATCACTATTAGATAGTCTTTACCATTCAAATGAAAGAGGTCCATACCAACCTTTTGCCATGGTGCTGTTGGTAAGTCAGCTACTATCATTGGTTCCTTTGCTTGTTTGTTTTGGTGTTTCTGACATGTCTCACATTTGCCTATCATGTTCTCAATGTCCTTACTTATGCCAGGCCAATAAACAGTGTCTCTTGCTCTCCTTTTGCATTTTTCAATTCCGAGGTGTCCCTCATGAATCCTTTTGAGCATGTCTTGACATAGAGCCTGTGGAATGACTATTCTGTTCTGTTTTAGTAATAGTCCACTTGCGACACTTAACTCTGACCTGATGTGATAGTACTTTGGACAGGAACCTTTTGGCCAACCATGATGAATGTTCTCTATTACTGTTTGTAACACTGTATCTTTTACTGTTTCTTATGCTATTTGCTTTGATTTTGTGTCTGACACGGGCAGCGCAGCAGTGACCATACTCACATGAACATCCACGTCTTCCTCAGTAGAGCTCACATGACTCATTGTGGGTGCTCGGGATAGTGCATCTGCTAACACTATGTGTTTGAAAGTCCGCCAATTGCAGTCGACATTCCCCGTGAGTTTCAAACCCTCCGGTGGCTTCAAATTCTCCATGTTGTGTTTCACAATATTCAGTAGATATTACCAATCCTGGTACCATGTTATGTTCATAAATAAATAGACGTTTTCATTATGAACAGCTAGCTTGAGCTAGTCATTTATTCAGCCATATGGATTAGTATACAGGCATCCATCTTGACTACTGCCTTGTGGGTAGCCCACTACTAAACATACAGCTCCACCTAGTGTACCATTCTGGAATGACATGTTACTGATCATTACACAGCCCGCCTCTGATCAATTTTCCCAAAAGCGGCCTTTCAGACCCCGTTTCGATCCTGCCTCCAAGAGGTGGGAAAGGCCCTTAACAAGCACTTAATTGCCTCTATAATGCCATTTTGAGAGGCCTTTCTAACTTTAACACATTTCCCCTGTGCTGCACATCTCATCTGGAACACGCCAGTTAATCCTGGCGGCCTCACAAGTGGATGGCTTGCTAACAGCTACAGCTCCACCATTAAAAAGGCATTTTCAACACTGATCATTTGCAGGTGGCAGAATGATTTCTCAGGTCTGGGAGAACTTTTAGCAGGCCTACTCTTTGTGGAAGTTTTGAGGCTGAGATCCATCTCCAGTGTGACCTCCTGGGAAACCCCTTTCCCCACCTTGACTGAGAGCTTCCTCAACTGAGGTATCTACCAGAAGCATGGGAACCTCCTTTCCTCCTGGACATCAGATTCGGACAAAGACCAGTCGCGGCAGCAGCAGCACCTGGAACAACAGCAGCACCCAACAGCAGGAGCAACAAGCTGCTGCTCGCCCACCTGAAGCTGCACAGGCCAGAAGGTGCCAGCGCATGGAAGCACGTCGCCGCAGGAGATAGCCCCAAAACAGGGTTTACAGACAGAGGATGAGCTACCTCAACATGACTGAGCAGCAGTACCAAAGGAGGCTCAGACTTTCGCGAGAGGTAGTGGGTGACATCTGCGCAACGCTGCAGCAAGACCTGGAGCCCAGAGGAGCAGGTGGACACCCCTTACCAGTGGCCGTAAAAGTCACCACTGCACTCAACTTTTTTGCTTCAGGCTCATTCCAGGGATCATTAGCAGACATCAGCGGCACCTCCCAGGCGGCCATACACACTTGCATCACGCAGGTAACCGATGCCCTCTTTGCCATCACGCACAATTGCATCAACTTCTCCAAGGATCAAGCAAGTGTAAAAACATAGAAACATCGGAGCAGGAGTAGGCCATTCGTCCCTTCGAGCCTGCTCCGCCATTCAATATGATCATGGCTGATCCTCTATCTCAATACCATATTCCCGCTCTCTCCCCATACCCCTTGATGCCTTTTGTGTCTAGAAATCTATCTATCTCCTTCTTTAATCTATTCAGTGACTTGGCCTCCACAGCCTTCTGTGGTAGAGAATTCCACAGGTTCACCACACTCCTGAGTGAAGAAATTTCTCCTCATCTCAGTCCTAAATGTCCTACACCGTATCCTGAGACTGTGACCCCTCATTCTAGACCCCCCAGCCAGGGGAAACATCCTCCCTGCATCCAGTCTGTCTAGCCCTGTCAGAATTTTATACGTTTCAATGAGATTCCCTCTCATTCTTCTAAACTCTAGTGAATACAGGCCCAGTTGACCCAATCTCTCCTCATACAACAGTCCTGCCATCCCAGGAATCAGTCTGGTGAACCTTCACTGCACTCCCTCTATGGCAAGTCTATCCTTTCTTCGGTAAGGAGACCAAAACTGCACACAGTACTCCAGGTGTGGTCTCACCAAGGCCTTGTATAACTGTAGTAAGACATCCTTGCTCCTGCACTCAAATCCTCTTGCAATGAAGGCCAACATACCATTTGCCTTCCTAACTGCTTGCTGCACCTGCGTGTTTGCTTTCAGTGAATGGTGTACAAGGACACCCAGGTCCCTTTGTACATCAGCATTTCTCAATCTATCGCCATTTAAATAATACTCTAGCTTTCTGTTTTTCCTACTGAAGTGGATAACTTCACATTTATCCACGTTATACTGCACCTGCCATGTATTTGCCCACTCACTCAACGTGTCTAAATCGCCTTGAAGCCTCTTTGCATCCTCCTCACAACTCACAATCCCACCTAGTTTTGTGTCGTCAGCAAACTTGGAAATATTACATTTGGTTCCCTCATCTAAATCATTGATATATATTGTGAATAGTTGGGGCTCAAGCACTGATCACTGTGGTACCCCACTAGTCACCACCTGCCACCCCGAAAAAGACCGATTTATTCCTACTCTCTATTTCCTGTCTGTTAACCAATTTTCAATCCATGCCAGTATATTACCCCCAATCCCGTGTGCTTTAATTTTGCACACTAACCTCTTTTCTCTCTCCCTCCTTTTTTAAATAGTGGGGTTACATTTGCCACCCTCCAATCTGCAGGAACTGTTCCATAATCTATAGAATTTTCGAAGATGACAACCAATGCAGCCACTATTTCCATGGCTACCTCTTTTAGTACTCTGGGATGCAGATTACCAGGCCCTGGGGCTTTATCCGCTTTCAGTCCCATTAATTTCTCTAGCACTTTTTTTTATTAATACTAATTTCCTTTAATTCCTCCTTCTCACTAGACCCTTGGTTCCCTAGCATTTCTGGGAAGTTATTTGTGTCCTTTTCCGTGAAGACAGAACCAAAGTATTTGTTTAATTGCTTGGCCATTTCCTTATTCCCCATTATAAATTCTCCCGTTTCTGACTGAAAGGGACCTACATTTGTCTTCACTAATCTTTTTCTTTTTACATACTTGTAGAAGCTTTTACAATCCGCATTTATGTTCCTTGCAAGTTTACTCTCATACTCTATTTTTCCCCTCTTAATCAATCTCTTGGTCCTTTTTTGCTGAACTCTAAACTGCTCCCAATCCTCATTCTTGCTACTTTTTCTGGCAACTTTATATGACTCCTCTTTGGACCTAATAGTATCCTTAATTTCTTTTGTTAGCCATGGTTGTGCCACTTTTCCTTTTGTGCCAGAAAGGAATGTATAACTGTTGCAATTCATGCATTCGTTCCTTAAATGTTAGCCATTGCCTATCCACCATCATGCCTGTTAATGAAGCTCCACAATCTATCATAACCAACTCACTCCTCATACCAACGTAGTTTTCTTTGTTTAGATTTAGGACCCTAGTTTCGGATTGGACATCTTCACTTTCCATTTTAATGAAGAATTCTACCATGTTATGGTCACTCTTCCCTAAAGGACCTCGCACAACAAGATTATTAATTAACCTCTTCTCATTGCACAATACCCAATCTAGGATAGCCTGTTCTCTAGTTGGCACCTCAAAGTGTAACCGCGCGTGCAGTTGGATTTGCTAATCTGAGAGGCTTTCCAAGGGTGCAGGGCGTCGTTGACTGCACACATGTGGCCCTTAAGGCACCCCATCACATTCCAGGTATTTTTGTCAACCGCGAATGCTTCCACTCCCTCAACGTGCAGCTGGTGTGTGACCACAACAAGGAAATTTTGCATGTTTGTGCTAAGCACCCTGGCAGTAACTGCGCCAGTCTTGTGTGCTTCCGCTCTTCAGTCCGCCAGACCAACTTTTCGGATGGCTACTTGGAGACAAGGGCTATCCCCTGAAGATGTGGCTAATGACGCCATTGAGGAGGCCATCCAACGAAGCTGAGGAGCGCTACAGCTCCAGCCACATTTCCACCAGCTCCATAATCGAGCAAACCATCAGCTTGCTGAAGATGTGATTCAGATGCCTTGATAGATCAGGTGGAGCCCTGCAGTACTCAGCAGCCAAGGTCTCCAGAATCGTCATGGTCTGCTGTGCACTGCACAACATGGCACAGCATCGTGCTTGCAGATGCCTGAGGTACAAGTGGCTTATCGCATAGCCTCCTCGGATGAGGAGGATGATGAGGAGGAGAGCGACAACGAGCAGTTTAAGGAGGCGCATCAACCAGCGGCAGCAGCACACGAGCACATTGCTGCCCGTGATGCAAGGGACACACACATCTTGGCCAGATTTGCTTAGCCTGCCCAATCAAACACTTTTGCCTCACACCTTCTTACCAGAGCGTCGACAATGGCCAAGAACTTGCGGATTCCTATCATTCTGACCACCATACTGACAATTGCAAGTCGCCCTAAGCCCTCAATGTGGAAGTCCCATTTGCGAAATGACACAGGCCACAACTTCAACAGTTTGCCATCAAGTTTTTTTTATCACAAAGCCACGAATAGCTTTTCAAAAATAAACACAACAGAACACCCAAGTGACTACCCTTGTGACTACTTGTGCTTTATCTTCCTCTTACGCGTGCTCCTACGTGGTGCTTCCCCGTGGCTTCAGCAGATGTGGAGGCCCCTTGCTCGCTTTCTTGCTGCCCCTGCCTCGACACCTTTGGTGTGCGTCCTCTGGGGTTGCGAGCCTGTGAGGGCTCGGCAACAGTCTGCTATTCCTGCAGCTGTGCAGGGGCTGAGATGCCGATCACAGTTGGGTGAGGACTCTGGTGGGGCTCTGACCGAGGGCTCTGCAGTGGCATGGTCGTGTGAGCACTTGGAGAGGAGCCCCCACTTCCTTGTTCTCTGCCACCAACATCCCTCTCATGGGTCAGCCCCACTTCAGAGCTAGCAAGTGGCTTGACAACACCTTGCTGCACTTTAGGGGGGCCATTAGGACCCGTTTCTGCACTGGAAGTCGTACTCCAGAGGACTTCCATGAAGGTCTGGTTTCTATGCTCAATAGCTGACTGTCGCTCCTCAAGAGATGTCAGTCTATTCTGAACAATGACCATGTTTTCAAGACCCTGGCGACTAAGCTCCTCCATGGCCGTGGCCATCCTCTCCTCTACCGTAGCCATCCTCTCCTCTACAGTAGCCAGTCTTACCACGGAGGTAGCCATCCTTTCCATGGAGGTTGCCATCCTTTCCATGGTGATGCATTCATGTGCCAATGCCTCCACAAAGACTCTGCTCATGTTGGCGATGGACTCCTCCATTCGCTCCACACTCGCAGCGACCCTGGAGACAAAACCTGCCAGAGACTCCTGCACCTGTTCCTGGAGTTCCAGCACCGCTCTCCTTCTGGATGGACCCGGAGGCACAGGGTCAACATGCAGCTGAGCCGAGCTGGCAGAGTCCTGCGACCTCCGATGAGGACTCTCCACTGCTGTCCCAGTCTACACCATCTGCTGATGCTCACTTGTGAGCTGTGATACACCAAGTGCCAACTCTACTCTATGTCCTGAAGGTCCCACTGAGGTGTGAGTGTCTGCGTTGGTGCTGGGTGCGCTTAATTCTGCTGATGCTGCGCCCTCAGAGGCTGCAGCTTCCTCTGAGGAGTCTGGGGGCTCAGACTCTTCCTCCTGGACAGTGGGGAGGGTGGCTGCCGATGGTCCTATGGGGGAGTAAAGGAAAGAGTTAGACATGAGATAACCATTGCATGCACATTGAATTGTGCAGATGATCATAAGTCAATCTGTTAGAGCATTAGAATCAATATCAGTCACTCATGCAATGTCAATGAGAGAGATGGAAAAACTCTGATGCGCCCATCTGTCTGTCCCCTACTTGCGCATCCTCCTCGACTCCCACGATCTCCAGGGCTGGCCTCCTCTGTAGTGGTGGCCCTCCTCCTGTCCTCGCACTCTCCCTCTTATTGTGGGCTCTCTTTTCCTGCAATGAGGGACGCAAGTGGAGTTTGAGTGAGAATGAAGGAGTGAGTGTAGAGATGACACAAAGATGGAGTGAGGTGCCAAGATCAAGAACCCTCCCTGTGTGTTGTAAGTTGTTGTCATTGCATCACAGTGAGAGGGAGTGTGAGGGCTGCACAGTTGAATAGTTAAGTGAATGTGAACACACACACAGAGAGGGAATGGTTAAGGGTCCAGGGATGTAAGTATCAAGTGGGATGTGGAGGAGTAAGTTGACAAAGCAGAGTGCTGGTGATGAGAGGCAATGGGGATCAGATTGAGGGTCATGTGGATGGAATACTCACTTTTCCTGTGCGGAGAAGGTCATGAAACCTCTTTCGGCACTGCAGCCAGGTTCTGCTGCACATTGATATGGCATTCACCTCCTGTGCCACTTGCAGCCACACAGCTTTGGTCTGTTGGGGAGGCTTTTTCCTCCCTGAAGAAGCAAACAGCATCTCCATATTCGCTCTTGCTCCCTCCACCAGAGCTTGGAGGGAGTTCTCATCGAGTTGGGGTGCATACTTTGGTCTGCTGCTTGACATGGTTGGAGCACAAATCCCTCAGAAGTATGAAGCAAAAGTTGTAAGGCAGAAAATGAACCAAGGCTGCTTGCAGGCCTTAAATGCAGCTGCATAGATGACTTCATCAGAGGGGAGTTTTAGCACCAAAATTCTCATTGGGCCAGGGGTTCCCACACGCTGGAAATCAAGTAGCCAATTAGGGGAAAATCGCTCAATTTTCCTGCCTCACATCGGAGACGGGGTCGTGACCTGCCGACCACCTGACACGCCCCCAGCCTGCCCCCAATGACAAAATCCAGCCCAGAGTGTCTACAGCGCCTAGTCTGCACTCAAGGCCTCCATAATCAGCACCTGTGAAGAGACGCTCGGTCACTCGACCAGGAAACACCAAGACTGGTTCGATGAGAATGACCAGGAGCTAATAAGCCGCAAACGCAAGGCATTCCTGATCTGGAAACAGCAACACAACTCGAGAGCAAGAAAGCAGCTCTACAGACACCTGAAGGCCGAGGTCCAACAAAAAACTCGCGACCTAAAGAACAGATGGTGGGTGGAGAAAGCACAGGAGATTCAGCAGCCAGCCGACAACCACAACGTGCGTGGATTCTTTAGTGCAGTCAAGACCACCTACGGCCCAAGCACCCAAGGTCCTACCCCACTGCAGGCCAAGAGGTGCTCATCAAGGACAGAGAGGCAGTCAGTGTCCGCCGGAAGGAGCACTTCAAAGATCTCCTTAACCGAGACTCTGTCTTCGAGGTGAGTATCCTCAACTCCATCCCACAGCATGCTACCCGCCACCACCTCAGCACAACCCCAGCCCGGCATGGCATGAGGTTGAAAAGGCCATCCAACAACTGAAAAACAACAAGGTCTCAGGAGCAGATGGAATCCCTGCCGAGGCACGAAAGCATGGCGGAGAAGCACTATTGGCATGAATACATGAACTCATTTCTCTTATTTGGAAGGAGGAGAGCATGCCAGGAAACCTTGGAGATGCCGTAGTTACAGAGGCGTTTCCCTGCTGTCTGCCACAGGGAAAGTCATCACAAGAATCCTCCTCAATCACCTTCTCCCAGTGGCTGGAGCTCCTCCCAGAGTCGCAATGCAGATTCCGGCTGATTCCGGCCACTAAGGGGTACAATGGACATGATCTTCACCACGTGTCAAATACAAGAGAAATGCAGGGAACAGCACCAACCGCTGTACATGGCCTTCTTTGACCTCACAAAGGCCTTCGATACCGTCAACCGTGAGGGATTATGGAGTGTCCTCCTCAAATTTGGCTGCCCTCAAAAGTTTGTCAGCATCCTCCGCCTGCTTCACGATGACGTGAAAGCCGTGATCCTGACCAACGGATTCACCACAGACCCAATTCACGTACAGACCGGGGTCAAGCAAGGCTGTGTCGTCGCACCAACGCTCTTCTCGATCTTCCGGGCTGCAATGCTCCATCTCACCCTCAGTAAGCTCCCCGCTGGAGTGGAGCTAATCTACAGAACAAATGGGAAACTGTTCAACCTCCATTGCCTCCAGTCCAGATCCAATGTCGTCCCATCCTCTGTCATCGAATTACAGTATACAGACGATGCTTGCGTCTGCGCACACTCGGAGGTCAAACTCCAAATCATCGTCAACACCTTCACCGAAGCGTACAAGAGCATGGGCCTTACACTAAACATCCGTAAGACAAAGGATACCAACCTGCCCCCGCCACACAGTACTGCCCCCCGATTATCAAAATCCACGACAAGGCCTCGGACAACGTGGACCACTTTCCATACCTCAGGAGCCTACTGTCAACAAGGGTAGACATCGATGACAAAGTCCAACACCGCCTTCAGTGTGCCAGTGCAGCCTTTGGTCGCCTGAGGAAGAGAGTGTTTGAAGACCAGGACCTCAAACCTGGCACGAAGCTCATGGTCTACAGAGCAGTAGTGATACCCGCCCTGCTGTATGCTTCAGAGATATGAACCATGTACAGCAGGCACCTCAAAGCACTGGAGAGGTACCACCAACGCTGCCTCCGTAAGATCCTGCAAATCCATTGGCAGGATAGGCACACCAATGTCAGTGTTCTCGCTCAGGCCAACATCCCCAGCATCGAAGCTCTGACCACGCTCTATCAGCTCCGATGGATGGGCCACATCGTGCGCATGTCCGATGCGAGACTCCCAAAACAAGCGCTCTACTCAGAGCTCCGACACGGCAAGAGAGCCCCAGGTGGGCAGAGGAAACTCTTCAAGGACACCCTCAAAGCCTCCTTTAAAAAGTGCAACATCCCCACCGGCATCCCAGGCCCAAAACCGCAGAAAGTGGAGGAGAAACATCCGGGAAGGCGCCAAACAGCTCGAGTCTCTTCACCGGAGCAAGCGGAAGCCAAACGTAAACAGCGGAAGGCGCACATATCAACCCAAGCACCCCACCCACCCGCCCCTTTCACCACCGTCTGTCCCACATGTGACAGAGACTGTAGGTCCCGCATTGGACTCATCAGTCACCTGAGAACTCATTTTTAGTGTGGAAGCAAGTTCCGAGGGACTGCCTAAGAAGGAAGAAGATGGTTATTTATTAAGAAAATAATAATGTAGCAATCGGAAAAGGTCATTCAGCTCATAATCTTCATCTTCTCTTGGCTCAGCCTGTGTTCCCTTAATCCCTCTGTCCATTTTTGAAATCTTAAGCGTGTTTATTTTGACTGTGTTAGGTAGTTGTCTATTAGGTGGTCAGCCCTAGCTTGTTTCAGTCCAAGATTATTTTTAGGTTATAATCATGTCTTTTTTAGTTCTCTTTGAGTATCTTCCAAGTACAAATGGATGATGAAGGGTCTCAGACCTGAAACGTTAACTCTGTTTCTCTCTCCACGGATGCTGCCTGGCCTGCTGAGTATTTCCAGCATTTTCTATTGTTATTACAAATGGAGCTTGGCTCACATAACAAAAATTGGTAAGTCTTTATCTTAGCACTAACTCAACATTCTCCTCCCACCATCTTTTTCATGTGTATTGTGATTATTGTGCACAATTATTATTGAGGATTTAATACCACAATAACATTTTATCTCTCCTTGTTCTGCAATGGCTTAACATGTAAAAAGGAAAGACATAATTTATAAAGCACCTTATTCTATCTCGTGGCTCTTCACATGCCAGGCAGCAGCAAAATCCACAAACAACAATGAGATGAATTAATTGATTTTTGGTGGTATTGACTGAATGTTGGCCAGCACACCAGAAGAGTTCTCTACTCTTCTGCAAACAGTGCAATGGAATCTTTAACCTCCACCTAAACAAGTAGGTGGGACCTTGGATTAATATTCATGAAGCACCGCACTTCTGACAATGCAGCATTCCCTCAGTATTACACTGCAGTGTCACCATAGATTATGTGCTTAAATCCTGAAGTGATGTTTCAACTTATAACCTTCTGACTTAGAGCCAAGCTGATACTGCATGGTTTGTTAATGAGCCATTCTAAATTGAAGGTTTCCAGGTTCCATAGTTACTGGTGGTATCTTACCCAGGTGGCTATTCATCAGTGTAAGCCGAGAGGGCAAGTATTGGCAGGGTTTTGATAATGTGAGGACCAACTCTTTTGTTACTTTCGGTGATTGATGGCAATTGCCATCACCGATTTTACAAAAGGAAGCAAGTGCTCCTTAAAGGGGCACAACTAATAAAACTGTAACTTAAACAAAAATTAAAGGAAACTTAACAAATTTAATCAAAATTCTATTTTCTGGGGTGAGGAAGCACTCCAGTCCCTCTGGTGCCCACCAGTCACGGAAGGCCTCAAGCGTGCCGGTGGACACCGTGTGCCCCATCTCCAGGGACACCTGGGCACGAACGTAGCCGCAGAAGAGAGGCAGGCAGATAATGTGACGAGCAACATTGGAAAGCTTGTTACTTAATTGGAAACCTTGGTTGGGAGCTTTTCATCTTCACTTGCCCAATGCCACAGGCAATTTGTTCTGTCTGGTTATAACCAGCTAAGTCGCCACAGAGCAAAGATTAAATGTGGTCCTCCAATGCCATACCATGTGCATTTACCCATTGAGCTGCAGGGGTCGCCCTACTGTGACAGGACAGCTGATTGAAATAAAAATTCCATCCTTCCTTTAGCTGAATTGAACATTTCAGAGAAGATTTTTTCTCATTTTGCAGTTTATATTCTGTTGATAATGATACTCATAAAAACATTCTCTTTATTTTCAGCGAACTCGAAGTGACTTACCCAGAATTGGGAAATGTAGCCTGCACTATCATCTCAAAATGTCGACAGCTGAGCAGAGAATGGGGAGCACCAGGTGTTAGATTTCCTCAAGCTAAGCAGGTATATTGCAGCAGTAAAAGCAGCTTTTGATGTATTGCTTACATCTAAGATCTTAGCTTAACTACTAGTTAACTATGGTTTTTGAAGGCTACTCTGTGAGCAACTTACCTCTGTGCAAAGTAACATCTTTTGAGATTAAAGAACAAAAGTAGATTATGGAATATTTCAAAGCAGCAATTTTAGGATTATAGAATTGCACCACAATTGGCTGTATTTTGATAAAAATACCAGAATATGAAGCATTTCAAGTCACAAAACTGGATTCCAATTTACAGTAAGCCTTGTCTTTATTATACCACAGAGTGGTGCAATTGTCTTCCAAGTGTATAGGAATTACTTTTTATCTGCCTGTCTACAATTATATAAACCATCTTGTTTCATACAATTATTTTACAGTAGTAGTTTATTACTTGTGGTGTTACAGACTACCTTTAATTAATAATTTTTAAATTAATTAAAAATATGTAAATAAAAATTCAGTAATGTGCTACTGCCATGTTTCAGACTTGGATTTTCTGCCTGTCCTCTTGTGGTTTGTGGTGTTCAACCAAGTCCATGATTCAGTTCTGGGCCAAAGGTCTTGGGCTGAGCTGAGGCTGGAGCCAGGCTTGAGGCTTGATTGGAGAAGGGGAGCAGGCCAGAAGCTGCATGTAGTGGTAGATGTTGGTTGGTTGATGTGGCGCTGGGATGGAGTATGGAGCTGGGTCTTGGGGAGTTGGGAACATGCTCGGTTCTGAGGATGAAGCAGAGCTCGGGCCCAAGGCCAAGGCTGTGTGTGCGGGAGAACTTGGGGCTGAGACAGCGTTAGGAGAAAGCTTGAAACCTGATCTTGGGCGGAGTGTTTGGTGGCCCTGGATTTGAGGATGACTGCATTCCGGGCTCAGACTGAGGTTGCTTGCAGGTATTGAAGAGGTCTTAGAGATGCAGAATCGATGTAGGGTTCAGTTTCTGCAAGTGAAGGGTGAGTATAACATTACCCCTTCCTTCACATGCTGGGATTTTTAAGGATGTGGGCAGACCTCTGAACTTGACGATACGGCTGATCTTTTTCTTGTGGTTGTAACGCATGTAAAGCACTGCCCATCTGTTTTCTAGCATCTGATTGGCTGCTGCTAATCAAATGACCGATAATATGTCAATGATTATGTGGTTAGCAAAGGCTAATCAGTTGCAAGAAAGCAGACAGACACATGGACACATTTTATTTACTTACATATAGAATATTAACAATAATCAACTGAAGTTTAAATTCTGATAATCCTGCAGTGATATGAGCACGTCAGTTTAGAATTTGCAACTGCTGAAGCCTATTTACTTCTCCAAAATGTCTTTTAAAAAATGCATCTAATGATTTGATAATAAAAGGACAGTAGGGAAAGACTACAGGGGAAATAATGTAACAGTAGATGGCAATAGAACAATAGAGTTTCATTCAGGGTTCATCTGAACACAGTGATATGATTTCTTTGTAACTCACTCCTTCCTATCTGTTCTCGAGAGTGCGCTGAACATAGATTTTCTTCACTAATCAACTGCAGATTATTATTCAATAAACCTGCACTAAGAATGTAACAGTCGTGTACGAATGCAATTAAGCACACAAGACATGGAGCACCTTTATGTCAGCTGCAGAGAAAAAATAATAATTTATCATATGACATTAAAGCTGCCTGTATTATGAATAATAATGTAGATCAAGTAGTGATTTTTAAAACTTTAATTTAAGCTCTTGGTTCAAATTACTGTTTAAGTTTGACACTGAAAGTTTGTGATGTCATCTGAATATAGTAATTCGATTAATGTGTTTTAATCATTTGCAAGAATCCATTATTCTCTTAATAACAAATGCATTTTAGACAGACGCTCCAAATGAAATTGTTCTTGGACCCCTGCAGTTGTGTTCTGGATTGTTGAAATGACTGTTTTATGGGATTTATTTTAACTCCTTATCCAGCACTTTGTGTTCATTGAATGCTTCTAAAAGTCCAGTGTTTTACATGGTGGACATGGAATTACAGCTAGGTGCTTGTTCTTTGACTGAATAATTGACGTAATGTGTTCTTCAATCAGAATGTTAAACTGACACGTGAAAATATACTTTTTCATGAAGGTAATAGCATTAATTTGGATAGAGTGTAATAATACATGCTACATGACACGTTAACCAGTAAACAGCTGAATATGAGCTTATCATTATGCAGCTCTTGTTGCATAATGCTTTGTGACGTATAGCTGCCACTTGTTATGTCTTCATTTTGCTGCTTTGTCATTGTATGGTTAACAGAATCAGTTGTAGCACTTAACCATCATTTTATTTACAACTTCATTCCATTTTCTTAACGGTTCCATAATAAGATTTCAATGGCCAACAAAAATAAGTATATTTCCTGTTGTGGCCCTTTGAGACAACTACCAAAGGATGTCAGATAACATGAAGCCGCACACAATCAAAAATTAGTCATGCCACAGTTGCAAGTTTTTTTTTTACGAGGGCAGGAGCTTTAAAAAAAATGTTCACAGAAAAGAGTGACATCTTTTGAAATGGAAAGAGGTTTTAAGTATTGTATTTGAAGTAGATCACATCATATTTTATTACTTGGATAGCTTTCTCCAAGACAATTCCAGTATTGTTTGGAAATCGTGTTGTGGGGAAAAGCAGACTTTGTTTTATGAAGAGGGAGATCCTGGTAAATACATTTTTGAGAGCAAATGGTGAATTTAAAATGCTTGCAGGATTGGGTTTCTTGAACATGGCGTGCTCTAGTCTACGGCTTCATAATTTGGGGCAAATGAAATAGATACCGGGACATAAACATATGTTTCGATGTGACAATTCGGAGAGTTAAACCCACAAAATACATAGGGCTGGATTTTCATTGAGGAGGCGGGACTACAACTTTCGGGGTTGTAGTCCCGCCTCCATCGAGTTCTAGCCAACCCACGGGATTTTGACTTGATTGACCTTGTTGAGCCCGCCCAGCGGGCTCAGCAGGCCAATTAAGGGCCACCCGGCAACAGGTGACGTCACAGATTGATAGGAACTTTTGACAGATGAAATATCAGCGTTTCACAGCTGTTTGAAGCTGTCAAACACTGACAATCTGTACTCCAGGTTAATTCCTTCCTCTCAGGATGATTTAGAGACCTCCCTGGAACAGAAAGCTGAATGCTGCAACTTTTGACAGATCGCGGCCATTCTGCTTTCTGTGCCGGTGAGGTGAGGGACTCCCGAGACCTGAAGGAAGGAAGGCTGTAAAGGTAAGTAAAACTTCTTTAAACACTTTACACACACCAAACACACTTCCCTCTTCACTCATGCACCCATCACTCACCTGAACACCGGACATCTCGACCCCTCCAAGCCCTTCATCCCGACGGCCCGCCTCGCTAACTTGGCGTGGTTTGGAGCTGTCGGGAATCCCACATTTCACCAATGAAAATAGGGATTAGGCTAAAAACTGCCTGTTAACTACCTGTTAACAGGCAGTTAATTGGCACTAATCCCCTTCCCGCCTCGGGGAGGTGGGTCCCAGTGCGGGTCGGGTACCTGCCTCCTTTGAAACTGGCATGGGGGCGGGATGGGTTCGTGCCCCGCCCCCCCCCCCCCCGATTTCGGGATTTTACCCCCCCACACGCCTCTAATCCCGACTCCACGGCCCAATGAAAATCCTGCCCATAGAATCATACAGCACAGAAAGAGGCCTTTCGGCCCATCATACCCATTTTCAGTTGTATTCATAAAGCTGCACCAGGTTACCGCTCTTAAATACATCAATGAATGCTTCATAATGAAAAGAAAAAAAACAACTTTCTCTTACGTTGCCTGATTGTGCCGGTTCATGGAAGATTTTATGTTTGTGATTATACAAATAAATGTTATCGGAAACTTAAACTGTAACCTAACCAGAGCAATTTTGAACGCATTTTTGGAGCAATTTCCAGATTGTGCCCAAAGCGGAACCTCTACCCTGATGTGTTAAGCCCTTTTTGCCAATCAATGTGTTAAGCTCTTTTTGCAAGTGTTTTTGTCTAGGTGTGAAGATTGCCCAATACAAATTTCAGTAATGTTTCAGAGTCTTTTTCACCTCGTCAGGTGTTGGGGCTCAAGCACTTCTTGGTATCAATGTGACAAACACTTTGGTTTAGGTGTACATGTACAACCGCCTCATCAAGTGCTAATGCTCAAGCTTTGTAACGCTTATAGCTTACCCGTGTTTTTGCAGTGCACAAACCCTTTGGCAGCAAACTGTGGCAGAAACTCTGGCCTCGATTTTAATCCCGCCCACCATCTCCCGACTGGTGGGGATATACAATATCGGGATCGAGCAATCCGACCCATTCCCCACCGCCATAGTAGTTACGCCGGTGATTCAGGTCCTGGATGAGGCTCCTGCTAAAAGCAGACGGGGGCCTACTTAACATGCAAAAGTTGCAGCCAGATCATCTCATCGGTGCCGCGACTGATTTTTAACCTCCCCACAGAGGGTGTCTTATGCTGCCTGATGCCCGCCAGCAGCAACTAGTCGGGAGGAGTTGACTGGCCAGAAAAGGCCTGGTAAGTTTTAAAACTTAGCTTATTTTTATGCTCCTTATGGGCGAGGAGGAGCAGGAGAGCTTCCTTGCTCCCCCTCCAAGGCCTCACAAGGAAGCCTTCGGCCTCCTCAGCTCCAATCGCAGCCCCAATCTTTCACGTTCCCTCTTGCTGCTAATCTTTGCTCTCGCCCGCCAGCTAGGCTGTCAATCTGGATGGCTGCTGGGCGGGTGCCTGCAGTGATTTATTTAAATGAGGCTCTGCCGTTAATATCCACAGTGGCTCCACGTCCCTAGCCTTGTCGAGTTCTCTGCCTGCTCCCAGGCTCTCTCCTTCCCTTTCTGCCTCTCCATTAATATCGGGGCCTCTATCTCTGTGAATAATGGAAACTCCATCTCTAGATGTGATTAATCTGTTATTAATGGTCCTTTTTAAAAAAGATTTTGGCCTAGAAATTGGGTTGTGGGTTCGCCAGGGCTGTAGCGCCAGAAATTTTGCGCCAGCGTTAATGTGGCAGCGCCCGACGAAAATTCGGTTGCGCCGGGCCCAGATGGCGGCGGGCGCTAAAGGAGGGTTTTAGCGCCTCAAAACGGGCGTTCAATTGGGTTTTCCGGCGCTAATCCCCCGCTGCGGCACCCGATGCGGTGCGGCAGGCTGGGGAACTGCAGGCCCCCTCCTTCTGTTAAGGAGGAGCTGCCTGCAGCCGACAACTGACCGGCGGATTCCCCCGACATCTGAGCCCGGCACCTCGGGGAAGTGCCGGGCTCGCAGCACACACACATCAGGGCCGCGGGGGGGGTGATGCAGGAGTCCGGGAAGGGAGGTGCGGGCAGGCGGCCGCCGGGAACGCGGCCGGCCGCCGCTCCACCTTTATGCGCCGGCGCAAAGGCGTGTAAGAACCCTTTCCACAATCGTTGGTTGCGCCTGCCACGGGCGAGGCGGGCGCAACTGAATTTGGGCTTGGGGCCGGGTTACCACGGCAACCGGGACGCTGCGCACACCGATGACGTCATCGGTGCCGGCGCAGCGCTACTGGCTAACGCCGATGGTAAGGCCCAAGTCAATTTCAGAAACGGCTATAATTCCAGCGCAATGCCCTCCAGCGCCGCTAATTGGGCGCTAACCCCACTCAATTTCTAGGCCTTTATGCCCTTTAAAAATTTTTGGATTTCCTTTATTGTGCTGCACTGTGATGTGAATGTTGTAATGAAGCAAATTACATAAATATATTTTCAGTTATCCAAAACAACTGTGTGACCATTTTTACAGTACTGTAATTCCAATTTGTATTCTATTGTTAAATTCTTGCCAAACATGCTACAAGAGTTAAACCAGATAAAAGAATAGAATGGTTAAGTCGATAAAATTACATGGCAAAATCATTCATTTAACCGTTTTGCACTGTGTTGTAATGAACTGTATTTGGTCACCCATCTGAACATCTCTTTCTTTGGCTCGGTGTCAATATTTGTCTGTTTACACTCTTGTAAAGTGCCGTGGGATGTTTTCCTATGTTAACGGTGCTATATAAATGTAAGTTGTTGTTATGTAGGTAGGGGATCAACAAAATATATACTTTCCTACTTTTTTTCACATTTTTATTTTAGTTCCTGAACTTTTCTCCATATAGCAGCTGAGGTTGACAGAGGGAAGAGTGCTGCACGGAAGGTAAGTTAGCTGAGGGAGAATAGAGCAAATTTGGGCAACAGATGCATTTTTTCTTGTCGGAATGTGTTACCTACATATGGAGCCAAAATGGCCATGTGTTGCCCAGTAGGTTATTCTTTGTGCGAGTCTGAACAGTTAGTGTTGCTAGACTGTTCAATTGTGGAGAGGTTGAAAAGCAAAGGCTAATGATATTCTCACCGAATGTCCATAAATTCACACTTTCCAGCAGGAATCACAGGATAGTGATTTTTTTTCTCTTTTCTCTAGCCTAGGGAAGCTAAGGCTAATCTAATTTGACCACCGCTGCCCTGGCTGACATCTGCTAACTCAACACAGGCCAGTAATAGGACATCAGATCTGTTGGTCAGCCAATTTGCACACAGCAAGCTCTCACAAACAGCAGTGTGATAATGACCAGATAATCTGTTTTACTGATGTTGATTGAGGGATAAATATTGGCCAGGACATCGGGAATAACTCCCCTGCTCTTCGAAGCAGTGCTGTGGGATCTTTTACATCCGCCTAAGAGAGCAGACATGGCCCCGGTTTAGCATCTCATCTGAAAGACGGCACCTGTGACTGTGCTGCAATCCCTCAGTACTGCGCTGGAATTTCAGCCTAGATTTTTTTGTGCTCTAATTTCAAGAGTGGGATTTGAACCCACAACCTTCTGACTCAGAGGTGAGAGTGCTAGCACAAAGGAAGTTGGCTGTGGTTGTTGGAGGTCATTCATCTCAATCACATGACATCACTGCAGGAGTTCCTCAGGGCAGTGTCCTAGGCCCAACCATCTTCAGCTGTTTCATCAATGACCTTCCCTCCATCATAAGGTCAGAAGTGGGGATGTTCGCTGATGATTGCACACTGTTCAGCACCATTCGAGACTCGTCAGATACTGACGCAGTCCGTGTCCATATGCAGCAAGACCTGGACAACATTCAGACTTGGGTTGACAAGTGGCAAGTAACATTCGCACCACACAAGTGCCAGGCAATGACCATCTCCAACAAGCGAGACTCTAACCATCTCCCCTTGACATTCAATGGCATTACCATCACTGAATCCCCCACTATCAACATCCTGGGGGTTACCATTGATCAGAAACTGAACTGGACCAGCCATATAAATACTGTGGCTACAAGAGCAGGCCAGAGGCTGGGAATTCTGTGGCGAGTGTCTCACCTCCTGACTCCCCAAAGCCTTTCCACCATCTGCAAGGCACAAGTCAGGAGTGTGATGGAATACTCTCCACTTGCCTGGATGAGTGCAGCTCCAACAACACTCAAGAAGCTCGACACCATTCAGGATAAAGCAGCCCGCTTGATTGGTACTCCATCCACCACCTTCAACATTCACTCCCTCCACCACTGGCGCACTGTGGCTGCAGTGTGTACCATCTACAAGATGCACTGCAGCAACTCGCCAAAGCTCCTTCAACAGCAACTTCCAAACCCGCGACCTCTACCACTTAGAAGGACAAGGGCAGCAGACGCATGGGAACATCACCACCTACAAGTTCCCCTCCAAGCCACACACCATCCTGACTTGGACCTGTATCGCCGTTCCTTCACTGTCGCTGGGCCAAAACCCTGGAACTCCCTTCCTAACAGCATTGTGGGTGTATCTACACCATATGGACTGCAGCGGTTCAAGAAGGCGGCTCACCACCATCTTCTCAAGGGCAATTGGGGATGGGCACTAAATGCAGGCCTAGCCAGCGACGCCCACATCCCATCAATGAATAAAAAAAAAACTGAGCCATGGCTGACACTGGAGCCTCACAGTTATTAGGGAGGCAGTTGGAGGACCATGCCAACAGTCCAGCAGACAATAGCCACCAAAGGGATTGCCCTAGCAGTGAAAGATGGTGCTCAAATTGTATGTCCCTTTCTGGTTTTGGGCTACAGTTGGGAACATCTTCAATATAAGGCAATTTACAGTTGGCAGATTTATCAAACAGGTGATTGATGCATTGTACAGGAGGACCAACTTTTTCATTAGCTTTCCCACTGAACAGCAATAGCAGCCTAACAGGGCTGTCCAATTTCATCAGACTGCTGAGTTACCCAAAATCCTGCAGTTGTTGATGTTAGCAATGTGGCCATCTGGGCCCCTCAGCATGACCAATGGCCTACACCAGCTGAAAGGGATTCTGTTCCATCAATGTTCGTTTGGTCAGTGATCAGCAGCTGAGATCATGCAAGTCAATGCCGGCTTTTCAAGCAGCCATTAAGATGCATTTATTGTAAAACAGTTATCGTTGCCACCTTTATTTGAATGAAAAGTCAGACAGCAAGGATAGCACCTCATGGTTAATGGTCACTAGTCATGGGCAGAAGCAGAGAGCAGACACAAGTTGGTCCAAACTGCTAGAGTCAGTTGAGGTCATACCATGGATACGTTATGGTAGCATTCAGATACCTCAACAGGGCAGGGGGTGCCTTAGAGTACAGCACTATCAGGGGCTTCAAAATCATTGTTTGTTGCATTCTACACAACTTTGCAATACAAAGAGGTCTAATCGTGGAGAAATACATTATTCTGTACCCAAATACAAATACTGATCCAGAGGCAGTATGCTGCGCATGCAGGAACTCAAAATGAATAATAAGGTCCGAACCTATAAGTTCAGGTAAAAACAACAGTATGTCAAACAAATGACCATTCCACGCATTGTCCACTGCAAAAGCACCTATAATGAAAATCTTGTTTGAAGCATTTCATTTCAACAGTTGAAAGCTTGAAAATACTAGCCAATTAATCTAAATGCAAATGTGAAATAACGTGAGATGACATTGAATGCAGTGCTGATGACCCCTTAGTTGTTACCTGGTCCTCCCGCCTTGCAGTGAAAGATTGACATGGCGATTGCAGCTAGCAAATTAGAAATGTGCTGATAAATGCCCATGCCTTCACGAATCTGCAGGGTGAGCAGGAGAAGTGATTGTAAAACTTGAGAATTCGCGATGGTCTTCCTTTGAATAAAATTCTTTAATCTGCAATAGAATAATATTAAGTGATCAGAATTTAACTGCAATAGCACAGCATCTGAATTTTGGCAAAATCAATGTTATAACTACATATTTTCTTTCCCCATTGCTTCTTGCACCTGCTTCCTCTGGAGTGCAGGATTTGTTGGGTGTAGACATTTCTACAATGTGCAATAGTTTTTGTCAGTGACCTTCATTGTTGTTGAGGAGTTAGTTTGCATTTGGTCCCATAACTGTGATCCAAAGAAGGGGAGGAAATAAATTTGAGGCCAGCAGAAGGTGTTAGGCAAAATGGGGCTTCAGAGAAAGGGGCAGAGGTGAGCGACTTTGAAATCCTGGTCTAGGAAAAAGTGAAGCAAGGGAAACAGCATTGGGAAGGAGGAATGGGTCAATTTGGGAGAGAGAAAGTAGTCTCTGTGGGAAGAAAGGATTGAAGTTCAGTGGTGGCTGGTTTGTTGATGACAAGACAGAAAGCATAAGGGGATGAAAGAGATTCACAGAAGCAGAAAATGTGATTAGAAATCTTATCCCCTATGTCAGGACTGTTGGCACAGTATTATTGAAGTATTAACATTGAATTTACCTTTGTAAACTTTATAAATTATTTGATATGCAAGCCTTCATCACGGACAATCGACCTTTGGACCTTCCTTTAGTCTTGATTATACATGTGCAAGTACTGCAAGATAATGGCTTGTTGGGAGGGGGAGAAATGTCAACAGGGGATGGAATTGATGGAGTAAGCTGTGAGCACAAAACTCAGAGAATTTATGACCACCCTGTAGATTTGTGATGCTGTTCAAGTCCTGAATACTCTCCTGGTATATTTCTCTTTTTCTATTTTGCGCTCTCTCTCCTCCTCTGAGTGTTGCTCTCTCTTTCTCCTTGCCAGTTTTCATCTGCCTTTTTTTTTCCTTTCCTATTTACACAGGAACTAAAGTGGATATGGGTTTGGACTAAGAAGGATGACAAATGATTATTGTAGGTCCAAAAATTGGAACTGAATGATGCGGCCAGCTGAATGCGTTGAGTGAGAGGCCTTCCTCCTTCTAGTAGTTTTATGTTTTCGTTTTCTTTCTCTTCTTTTCTGCCCAGTTCTCTACTGTTGTTATACTTTTGTGTTTCTTTTCAGACCTTTCATACCATCCAAGTTATTGTTCTTTTCATTGATATTAGTATTTGCAATTTCTGCCGCTCCCACTCATTGAAGCATTGCCTACATCGCTCACTACTCTTTTCTGATGTCACTTCATCTGTTGCCATAAATTTTCTATACACAGTACTTCCATTATAGCTGAACACTTGCATGTTTCTGCAGCAGCTAGCTAACAAATTCACACCCTACCTCATTTTCAAAAAAATGATGTTTCTACCACTTGCCTTTTGGTAACTTCACGTCTTATCTACATGTAGTCAATGATTTGTTCTTGGCTTCTGTAAAATGGTGAGTGACGTCAGCAAAAGGGTATTACAGCTTTAATAAAAAATAATCAAAAGTTGTATAATCAGGATAAAGATGTCACATTTTTACGCTTTTATTGTTTCTGAAGGTTTACCACAATGCACAGCGTCTTTTTAAAGCGAATCTTCATAAATTTGTGAACACAGCAGACAAATACTATTGCAGTACTTAAGTATTAAATACTGTGTACACTCCTTACAGATCTGCGGCTCCCACTTTCTCTGTTTCCATTCCCTCCCCATAAAAGGTTATGATGAATTGACTGTGATTAAGTATTGCCTCCTGCACACCAGCTGATTCTAATTCACTGCTTTAGTCGATCCTGCAGCTCAAGGTACGATTGTTCTCATTTAAGCAATCAGCTTTAGAGTATCTAGCAGATGGAATTTCAGCATTGGTGTCAGGTCTACAGCCGCTGTGTCTGCGGTCAGTTTCTTTGCTTGATTTATGAATATTGCTCAGCTAAACAAAAAAAAAGAACATTGATAAAAGAAAATAGAAAAGTTACAGTTAAAGTAAATTTGTAAAATTTTGCACCTAAGCAGTTACAGTATCAAATGATAGATCACTCGAGTGCTTTCGTAACTGCCTATGATATATGGTCATATTATCTGCAAAACTGTGTTACATGATTTTTCTTTATTGCTAGTGTTGGTGGCAGTCAGTAAAACAGATTACTTTTTAGGTCAAATCGATATGTATTTCATTTACTGAGTTTTCAAACACACTTTCAGTTCTATATAAAAACATACTGTAGATTCTCTCCACAGAGCATTACCTCTCATTTCAAAAGCGTAGTTTGGCTTTGTTTTAACTACAGACTGCTTCTGTTGAATTTGTATCAGAGCTTTTTTAGATTTTGGTAAAATGGTGTTTTTGTACAGGTACGCAATCACTGCACTACATCTTCAAATGTACATTAGACAATTAGCACTTGCAGAAACAAGAGGATGGTGCCTATCTGAAATCTGTGCAGCTTCCTGAGGTTGTCGACTGAGTAAGCGATCTGGAAAAGGCCAACCTCTTTTAAAATATAGTGACTGTTATTGTTAGGAAGATCTTAGACTCATTTAATCAAGAGATCAGAATCAGGGCTGCAAACTCCCCCATGTCAATTTGCAGTTTGTTGAAGATTTCTTTTGCATGAATTCTTTACTAAAAACAAATTCCGTCTTCTTGCCATTTTGGGGTTAGCCAGAAAGTTAAATATGTTGCCAATATGACATCTTCCATTAGAAACTACACCATGAGAAAGATCCTAACTGGCTGATATGAAAAATATTCTAGCAACAGAATTTGAGAAAAAAGATTGTCTGATCCAATTTTCTTATTTCTCCCTCCTAAAATGTTACAGGCGTATATAACTGATGACTCTGGAAGTTAAACCGATTAATACCTGTTGCCTGCATTTTTTACTGAGTGAAGGTACTATTGATTTGGTTTTTTTCTTCACACTGCGCGAAACACTTGGGGCTCGATTTTGCCAGTGTGGGCGGGCTGGGGCGTGTCAGGTGGCATTCGTGTCAGGACCCCGACTCTGAAGTGAAGTGGGGAAAATGTGCGATTTCCCCCTAATTGGGCAGTTGATTTCCAGCGTGTGGGAACCCCTGGCCCAATGAGTCTGTTCATACAGAAAGTCGCCTCCGATGAGGTCATCAATGCTGCTGGATTTAAGGCCTGCAAGCAGCCTTGCTTCTTCTGGAGACTGCAAACTTTATGGTGATTGTAGTAAGGAATTCATTGATCGACTGTGTCCACCAGTAGGCAAAAGTGTGCTCCACGCTTCGATGAGCCCTCCCTCCAAGCTCTGGTGGAGGGAGCAAGATCGAATAAGGAGGTGCTCTTACCTTCCTCAGGGAGAAAAAAGCCACCCCAGCAGACTAAAGCTGTGTGGCTGCAAGTGGCCCAGGAGGTCAACTCCATATCAATGAGCCACAGAACCTGACTGCAATGCAGGAAGAGGCTTCATGACCTACTCCGCACAGGAAAAGTGAGTATGACTTTCCCATCTCCCTCAATCTGATC
Organism: Somniosus microcephalus; assembly: GCF_052327205.1. Lineage (NCBI taxonomy): Eukaryota > Metazoa > Chordata > Chondrichthyes > Squaliformes > Somniosidae > Somniosus > Somniosus microcephalus. Next base: position 6,050,104 of record NC_141016.1, on the reverse strand, counting down.
CCCATCGCCTCTCCTCACCAGCACTCTGCTTTGCTACCTCTTCCTCCACATCCCACTTGACACTTGCATCCCTGCACCCTTACCCATTGCCTCTCTCTCTATGGTCACATTCACTTAACTATTCGCCAGGTCCCATCTCCTCGAGGCGTGAAGGGGATTACAGCCACTTAACTGCCTGTTAACAGGTAGTTACCAGGCAGTTAAGAGGATTATCCCCATTTTTCCAACAGAGGTGTGGGCTTCCTGACTTCTGGAAACACCGCCAGGGTCACCGAGCCAAGCAGGGGGTCGGAGGGGTACAAAAGTGCGCTGTGAAGGTGAGTGACGGGTGCAAGTGTGGAGAGGTAAGTATGTGAGGTGAGTGAAAAGTGATAGAAAATGTTTACTTACCTTTGTTTCTTCCTGCAGGCTTCAACAGTTGGGGATGCAGAGAGTCTCACATCTCACCGGCAGAGATGACAGAATGGCTGCTGCATTCTCCGATGCAACAACCATCTAATTTCTGCTCACAAAAGAGGTTTAGTGAGTCTTGAATACAAGGACTCATCAAACAACATAGAATGTCAGTGTTTGACAGCTTCACAGAGCTGTCAAACGATGACAATTCATCTGTCAAAATCTTTGACAGATGAAATGTCATAGGCTGACGTTCTCTGTAACCGGCTTCCCCTTAATTGGCCTGCTAAGCCCGCTGGGCGGGCTTAACAATGTTAATCAAGGGAAAATAGCGTGGGTTGGCCAGAAGTCGATGGAGGCGGAACTAAAACCCGACAAGCAGCAGTCCCGCCTCCAACGCGCCCCCATTGGCAAAATCGTCCCCTTTATGTCAGATGACAAATGACCACCTGACTTCTTTCCAGATAGCCAATAAATTGTATGATATATTAAAATGTTATATCTGTGTACACTTCCTGCCTATAAAATCTTACTTCCTGTTGTGAATTTTTCCCATTATAAATTGTGTCGGTCACATTTATAATGAAAACTTCCTATCTAATTTTGTCACATTGTAACTGTACCATCTTGCCAGTGGTGGTGCTGTAATGATGGGGGTGCAGGAACAGAGTCCTGTGGTTGTTCATACACAAATCTTTGAAGGTGGCAGGACAAGTCAAGAAAGATGTTAAAAAAGCATACGGGATCCTTGGATTTATAAACCGAGGCTTAACGTGCAAAAGCAAGGCAGGTATGCTAAACCTTTGAGTCACTGGTTCACCCCCAGCTGGAGTATTGTGTCAAATTCTGGGCACCACACTTTAGGATGGGCGACAAGGCCTTAGAGAGGGTGCAGAGCAAATTTACTAGAATGTTACCAGGGATGCGGGACTTCAATTACGTGGAGAGATCAGAAAAGCTGGGGTTGTTCTCGTTTACCAGAGACGGTTAAAGGGAGATTAATAGAGGAGTTCAAAATCTTGAAGGGTTTTGATAGAGTAAATAAGGAGAAACTGTTTCCAGTGACAAAAAGGTTAGTAACCAGAGGACACCGATTTAAGGTCATTGGCAAAAGAACCAGAAGGGAAGATGAGAGAGAACTTTTTACGCAGCGAGTTGTTCTGATCTGGAATACACTGCATGAAAGGCTGGTGGAAGCGAATCCAATAGTAACTTTCAAAATGGAATTGGAGGGGAAAAAATTGTAGGGCTATGGGGAAAGGGCTGGGAGTGAGACTAATTGGCTCGCTCTTTCAAAGATCCGTCACAGGCACGGTGGGCTTAATGGCCTCCTTCTGTGCTGTATCATTCTGTGATTCTATATTGTTTTGGCTGTTGTGTTGTATAGGTCTGCGATGCAGTCTTCCCCATTTTTGATAGCATTAGTTTGAGTTTGGAAGTTGGGGTTGATGTTGCACAGCAAACACAGAAAAAATGGGATTGTAATGGAGTGAATCAGTTGTAGAGCATGCACTCTTGCATCTGTGACTCAAGTGTGTTTGTCATCGTTTTCAGATAATTGTGTTTGATGCATTTGGAAGACAAATAGACCATCATGTGAGATTTATGTGGCTGATTGTTTGAAGTATAAACTACTGCTTGTAAACCACCATCCCAAAGACAACACATATATATTGTATGAATATTTTTTTTATCCTGCTGACTATAATAGGTTGTTTCAGCTCATGCAAACTCAGAGGATGCTCTTTCTGGGCCCAAATTATGACTGGGCTGTCATTTTCATCCTCAAAACACAGGTTTCCAATTTCATGAAATCAGATCTGTGATTGGATTAAGTAGTCACCTAGTAACACAGCTGCAGGTACTGATGAAAATGAAAGGTTAGAGAGAGTATATCACTTGAAAGAGAATGTGAGTAAATGAGTTATAGGAAGTGCACTGTGTAGTACTGGCAATGAAATCACTGGTGGTAAAACGTATTGCTTCACGTCAATTAAATTACTGACAATTTCTTCTGTTCTCACTTTTAGTAACGTGAATGATGAGCCATTCACTGACTGTGGTGAATTTTTCTTTTTATTTGTTCCCAGCATTTTGACTTTGAACAATGACCAGTATGTCTTTACTAATAACTTCCACATATATGATTAAGTGAGGAGAGAAGTATTCCATCCTGTTAATATTCTCCGTGGCTCATCAGGTGCATGGATAAAATACTAGAAATGATCAACAGTTGGTATAGTTACTAGGTCGGGCATTGTTGCATTTAAGAAAGAGATTAAAGAATTTGCATTTAAATAGCAACTTTCAGGACGTCCTAAAGCACTTCACAGTGAATGAAATATTTTCGAAGTGTAGTCACTCTTATAATGTAGGAAATGCAGGAGTCAAAATTGCGCACAGCAAAGTCCCACAAACATCAATGTGAAAATGACCAGATAATTTGTTTTAGTGATGTTGGTTGGGGGATAAATATTGGCCAAGACACCGAGGAGCTCTCCTGCTCATCTTCCAAATAGTGCCATGGGATATTTTATGTCCACCTGAGAGAGCAGATGAGGCCTCGATTTGACATCTCATTGCAAAAAGCGTCCTCTCCAACACTGCAACACTCCTTCAATACTGCATTGGAGTGTCTGCCTAGATTTTGTGCTCTGGAGTTTCTGGAGTGGGACTTAAACCCACAACCTTGTGACTCCGAGGCAAGTGCGACCACTGAGCTGCAGCTGACACCTAGACAATTAGCTGAGACTGAACTGAATGAAGCAAGCTTATCCTAATCAATTTGTACATTTCATTGCTTATGTTCACTTTCACTGCAAAGTATCCCCATTGTGTGAAAGTGGGATTTCCAGAAATTAACAAATGTTCAGCAGAATTAACTAATCGAGATTATTTCCCAAAAGAAGATTTTGCTTCAGCAGCATCTGCAATATTGCTAGTTGGCTGGTGTTAGGTTTTTTTATAGGTGATTGTCTGTAATTTCTGCACTAGGATTGGAAAGAAAGGCAAAAGTACCTTATCACTTCTCTCTCAAATGTTCCAAAGCGTTTCATATACAATGAATTACTTTAAAGTGGTCACTTTTCTATGTAGGCAATCAGCAAAAACAGAAGCATCAGTGAGATGAATGACCGGTTGATTTGTTTTCTTGGTGGTGGTTGAGGAAAGATAGTTGGCTGCCACAGTGGGAGAACTCCCTGTTGTTCTTCGAATCGTGCCATGGGAACCTTGGCATCCACTAAACCACTAGAAGCGCAGACAGACTCTTCAGTTTGGCATGTTGTCTGAAGGGTGACATTTACGACAAAGCGGCATTCCTTCAATGTGGTAGCATTGAAGAGTCATGCTAAATGATCTGCTCAGGTGTTGGAGCTGAGTTTGGACCTATAAAGTTCTCCTGAGTGAGAGTGCTTTCAATTAAGCCAAATTGCATTTAAAGCAAACCGCGTTCTAACGGCCACATGCATTGTATAAATATTTTTACCCTGTTGCACTAGTGTTTAACCATTACCTGTAGCATTGGTTTAGCATTAGTTCAGTAGGATAACAATAGTTATACTCACATGGGCACCTAGTTTATTCCATATATAGTGTGAGGACAATAGAACTTTTTCATATTTCAGGATGATGGTGTTGTAAAACTGTAAATTACTTTTGAAGGATTATATTTTAAGAATGCAGTGAAATAGAATATGTTGTGGTCAGCAGTAAAATATGATAAACATGTCACTATCAAATTGACCATGAACTTATTTGCAACTTGGTCACATGTGAGTTACATTATACACTTGCTTTTATTTGTTCGCTGGATGTATATGATGACACAGAGAGAGTGTATTTCCACTTATGGGGAAGAGCAAAAATAGAGGCCAGCAATGTAAGATGGTCAGCAAGAAATCAAATAGAGAATTTAGAAGAAACTTCTTTACCCAGAGAGCGGTGAGAATTTGGAACTCGCGACCACAGGGAGTGGTTGAGGCCAATCGTATAGATGAATTTAAGGGGAAGCTCGATTAGCATACAGCGAGAAGGGAATGGAGAATTATGCTGAAAGAGACAGATAAGGAAGGATGGGAGGAGGCTCAAGTGGAGCATAAATGCTGCCATGAACTGGTTGGGGTGAATGGCCGGTTTCTGTGCTGTATTTTCTATGTAATATAGGTGATGCTGGCAAGGCCATATATTATTGCTCATCCCATTGCCCTAAAACGGTGGTTGTGGGCCTTCTCCTTGAACTGCTGCAGTCCTTGTGGTGATTGTGCTTCCACAATGATATTTGGCAGGGAATTCCGGAATATTGATCCAGCAATGATTAATGAATAATGATATATGTCCAAGCCAGGGTGGTGTATGACTTGGAGGGGAACTCTGAGGTGATGGTGCACACACAATATTACTGCTGTTGTCCTTCTAGGTATTAGAAATCACAGTGGAAGGCGGTGTGATCACACACATTGCAGCCACAGTGCGCCAGTGATGGAGGGAATGGATATTGAATCCAGTGACAGGGGCACTGATCAAGTGAACTGCTCTCTCCTCAGTGTTGTTGTTTCTTTTGCGTTGTTGCAGTTGCACCCATCCAATTAGTGGTGAGTATTCCATCGCACTCCTGACTTGAGCCTTGTCGACGGTGGTGCGGTTTTGCGGGATCAGGAGGGTAGCCACCCATCTCCGAGTATCCAGCTCTGCCCTGTTTTTTGAGCCACAGTGTTGATATGGTTGGTCCAGTTCAGCTTCTGGTCAGTGGTGACTTCCAGGATGTTTAGGGTGACTTGGCGAGGGTCACAAGAGATGGCTGGATTTTCTCTTGTTTGAGATGGTTATTACCTGTGAGGCATACTTGTGAGGCATGAATGATACCTGCCACGTGTCAGCCCAAGTCTGTATGTTATCCGGATCCTGCTGTAGGCTGGGATGAACTGCTTCATTATCAGAGAAGTTGTGAATGGAGCTGAACGCTGTGGAATCATTATCCCGACCCCTGACCTTATGACGGACGAAAGGTCATTGATGAAGCAGCTGAAGATGGTTGGGCCAAGGAAATCCAGAACTCCTGCAGTGATGTCCTGGGGCTGTGATGACTTGCCCCTGACAACCACTGCCACCTTCCTTTGTGATACTAGCCGCTGGAGGGTTTTTCCTTTGACCACCGTTGAGTTGTTTTACTTGGTGCTGTAATGTATATACCTTTAAGGGGGGAACTATGTTTTACAGCTCATGTATACTGCAGTACCGGCAGTGACCACACCTGTATATAGTACTGAGTAGTAATCTGTACAGTTCAGTTGCAGTGTGAGCCACGTTGAGTAAACACCTGTTGTACCGTTCTCCGCAGTCTGTGTCTTATTATACACGGACGCAACATTGGCGACGAGGCAGGTTCGAACCTACCTGCAACTCTGCATCACCTCCCGGGGATTCGTTCCTGGAGATCAGTGGATTGGAGGTCAAGGCCAGAGACTCGGGCGTCGACCACGGGCAACCGCCCAGTCATCCAGCAGAGACTCGAGAATTGCGGGGGAGGCTGACGAGAGCCAGGCTTGGCTTTCCAGTCGAGGTGGTCCAGCGAAACGGGCTGGCAACAGGTAGTGCGCAGACCCTTCCTGGACAGCGGCGGGCTAGAGCCCGACCGAGCAGCACAGCAAAGGGCCGAGCAGCGTCGACGGGGGAGAGAGAGAGAGGGCAGGCGCACAGGGCGCAGCCGGTGTTCAGGGGCCGAGCAGCGTTGAAGAGAGGGAGAGAGAGACGCGCAGAAACCCGCGAGCCGCCGCCATTGCCACGAGGACCGCCGAGAGCGGCGTTGGTAGCAGCGCAGGAGAAGCACGCAAAATCTACAGGGCGCCGCCATTGCCACGAGAACCGCCGGGAACGGCGTTGGCAGCAGCGGGGGAGGAAGGAAAGCGCGGGAGATGCCATTTTAAGCCATTGGGAGACGCCATTTTAAACCACACCCAAAATGCCGAAGAGTGGCAGTATCACCGCATTTGACAATGAAGTCGAAGATTGGACTACATATGTCGAACGAATAGAGGTGTACTGCAAGGCAAATGAGTTGTCAGATGACAAGAAAGCATCGGTATTGTTAAATTTAATGGGTGCAAAGACGTATGGTTTATTACGAAATCTAGTAACCCCAACGAAGCCAATGGAAAAGAGTTTTGAAGACACAGTAACGATACTAAAGGAACATTTAAACCCCACACCGCTGCTGATAGCAGAAAGATTCAAGTTTCACAAACAGAACCAGCATAAAGATGAAAGCAATGCTGATTATTTAACAGAACTGCGCAAACTATCGAAACACTGCCAGTTTGGAGCGGGACTGGCAGATACCTTAAGGGACAAGTTTGTGTGTGGGCTTCAAAGTGAAGGAACCCAGAAATGGCTTTTATCTGAAAAGGACCTTACGCTGGAAAAGGCTTTCAGCATTGCGGTATCATATGAAGCAGCAGCACGGGGCGCTGCAGAGATACAACAGAGACCGCAAGAATATGGCACAAACGAAATGTCATATGGAACAGAGAAGTGCTATCGCTGCGGCAGAACAACACAGGACCAGAATGATTGCTGGTTCAAAGACAAAGTGTGCAGACAGTGTGGAAAAGTTGGACACATAGCACGAGTCTGCAGGTCGGGAAAGAAAACCAGCAATAAGAAACCTACGAAAGGAAAGTACAAGAAGGTACATAAGATGACGGAGAATAGTTCAGACGAACAAAAGAGTGATAACGACTCCGAAAGCAGGGAACTGAGTTGTCTGAAACTACATAATGTGATCACAACGGAGGATCACCGAACCATTTGGGTCACTCTCAAGTTAGCAGGAGTCCAGGTAAAGATGGAATTGGACACAGGATCAGCCCTAACAGTCATAAACCGACGGGACTACGAGCGGTTATTCTCACACATACCCTTGAGAGACACAAAAATTATTTTGAAGACGTACGCGGGGCAAAAAGTCTACCCCAAAGGAAAAATAAGGGTGACCGTTATATATAACGGTAAGGAAACACCAAAACTAGACCTGTATGTATTGCAAGATGGAGGACCACCATTACTGGGACGTGAATGGATCCGGAAAATACAACTGGATTGGCATTCCATACAGGCACTGACTGTGGCTGACAAAAAGGATGACGACGTCACACCTGGGCGACTGTCAAAGATCCTAACTGATGCGAAAGAAGTGTTCCAGCAAGGACTCGGAACACTGAAAAGCATGACAGCGACGATTAAAATTGAAGAAAACGCAAGCCCAAAATTTTTTAAGGCCAGACCGGTACCTTATGCGATCCGCCCTACCGTCGAAGCAGAGCTGGAGAGTCTGGAATGTTCAGGTGTACTGTCCAAGGTGGACTGGAGCGAGTGGGCTACACCCATCGTCCCTGTGATGAAAAAGTCGTTGAGCAGCACGCCTGGGGAACCAAGGAAGGTTCGCATCTGTGGGGACTTTAAGGTAACAGTGAACCCGGTCCTTCACACCGTACAATATCCACTTCCGCGGATTGAAGATATTTTCGCCTCGCTATCTGGAGGGAAACGCTTCACTAAGATTGATCTGGCCCAGGCGTATCTGCAAATGGAGGTAGAAGAAGCATCAAAAAAATACCTCACAATCAACACCCATAAAGGTCTCTACCAATACAACCGGCTGGTATTCGGGGTAGCATCAGCTCCAGCTATTTGGCAGAGGGCAATGGAACAAGTCCTGCAAGGGATCCCAGGGACCCAGTGTTATTTGGACAACATCCTGGTCACGGGCGAAAATGACAGTGATCACCTTGCCAGCCTGGAGCAGGTGCTCACTAGATTGCAGGAATATGGGCTCCGAGCTAACCGCCCCAAATGCGAGTTTTTTAGAAAACAGATCTCGTATTGTGGCCACGTTATCGATAAAGAGGGGTTACATAAGTCCCCAGAGAAGATTGAGGCAGTAGTCAAGGCTCCAGCACCGGAAAATGTGTCACAACTGAGGTCGTTCCTCGGGCTGGTAAACTACTACCATAAGTTCTTGCCAAATTTGCCTACAATACTACACCCACTGAACACCCTACTGCAAACTCGGGTGCCATGGAAGTGGAGTGACGAATGTAGACGAGCTTTCCAGAAGAGCAAAACACTAATCACATCGAAAGAGGTATTGGCCCATTACAACCCAGCATTACCAATTCGGTTGGCATGTGATGCGTCACCCTACGGCATTGGAGTGGTGCTGTCGCACAAATTCTCGGACGGCTCAGAGGCCAATAGCCTTCGCGTCACGATCACTAACCTCAGCCGAGCGTAACTACGCCCAGATTGACAGGGAGGCCCTCAGCCTAGTGTGGGGAGTGAAAAAGTTCAATCACTATCTGCACGGGCAGAAATTCACCTTGCTGACTGATCACCAGCCTCTTGTCTCCATTTTTAATCTGAAGAAGGGCATTCCGGTGATGACTGCGCAACGACTACAAAGATGGTCACTTTTTCTAGGGGTGCATCACTGAGATTGAATATAAGGGCACGAAACAGCATGGAAATGCTGATGGGCTATCACGCCTGCCACTGCCTACTGCGGAGGAAGCACCAACAGTGGATCCTGTCGAAATATTCCATTCGACTATAGTTGAATACCTACCGGTAACTAACGCTTATATCGAAAAGGAAACCCGAAATGACCCGACATTGTCTCGGGTATATGATTTGACGGTGAAGGGATGGCCAGCACATGGCGACTCACTGTTGCCAGCATTCTCGACAAGGAGAGAACAGCTGTCAGTGTGCCGGGGGACCTTGATGTGTGGATCCTGAGTGGTAATTCCACCCAAGTTAAGGGATAGAGTGCTCAGTGAGCTTCATGAGGGTCATCTGGGAGGGGTAAAAATGAAAAGCCTAGCCAGGGCTTGTGTGGTGGCCGGGAATCGATAAACAAATCGAGGACCTGACCAAGAGCTGCTCAGGATGCCAGAAAGTCCAAAATGCACCACCACAGGCCCCTCTACACCCATGGGAGTGGCCCTCATCTCCATGGCAACGGGTGCATATTGATTTTGCTGGTCCATTCATGGACTCAATGTTTTTAATAGCCGTGGATGCGCACTCGAAATGGCCTGAGGTCATCAAAATGTCCTCCACCACCACGGAGAAAACTATTGCAGTCCTACGGACCATTTTTGCCAGGAATGGCTTGCCAGAACAGATTTGCTCCGACAACGGACCACAGTTTGCGTCCGAAGAGTTCCGGAGGTTCTTGAAAAAGAATGGGGTAAGGCATTACACATCCGCCCCGTATCATCCAGCCACAAATGGATTGGCTGAGAGGTTCGTACAAACCTTTAAGAAGGCAATAAAGGCTATGTACAATTTCCTGTTCGCCTACCGGAATGCGACACATGCAGTCACCAACCAGGCCCCAGCCATGATGTTCTTTAACCGAAGGTTAAGATCTTGCCTGGATTTGCTCAGACCAAACGTACGAAGAGATGTTGAGAGTAAGCAATTCCAGCACATCCATGAGAAGCCAACAAGGAGCTTCAATGTAGGGCAACCAGTCTTGGCCCGCGACTACCGAACAGAAAAATGGCAGCCAGGAACGATATGCACACGGCAGGGCCCACTAATGTACACAGTGGACGTTGGGGAGAGCATCGTGAGACGCCATGCTGACCAGACCCTAGAGTCACAGGAATGAGTCAACCCCATGCCTCGCCCATACGTACCTGGTGATGAACCCGACGTACAGGTCGCATCTACCCCAGAAACAGTAGCATCGGAAGCTGATGAACCAACCGACGACAGGGGGCCAGAATCGCCTCCGCACCAAGAGCAAGACACTCGGGAAAGGCGCTATCCAGAAAGGATCAGGAAGCCTCCCCAAAGACTGAATATATAAATAGACTATTTTCAGCTAATGTTGCATGTTAAAAGTGTTAATTGTAATTAGTTTGATATTTAATTGTTAAATGAGTGTTATGGTACTGTTAATCTAAAAGGGGAGGAATTGTAATGTATATACCTTTAAGGGGGGAACTATCTTTTACAGCTCATGTATACTGCAGTACCGGCAGTGACCACACCTGTATATAGTACTGAGTAGTAATCTGTACAGTTCAGTTGCAGTGTGAGCCACGTTGAGTAAACACCTGTTGTACCGTACTCTGCAGTCTGTGTCTTATTATACACGGACGCAACAGGCGCCATATCCAGTTTAATGCTACCTTGATGTTGAATGGAGCCATTCTCACTTTCCCTCTGGCATTCAGCTCTTGTATCCATATTTGTGCATCAAGACGATGAAGAGGTCTGGAGCCGAGTTCTGGCAGAAGCTGTGTTGCTTGCTGTTACTATGATTGGGAGGAAGCTGATAGGGCAGTAATTGACCGAATTAGGGTAACCCTGTTTTTGTGTACAGTACATACCAGTTTCGCACTGTGGTGCAGATACAGGTCCACAATCCCTTATCTGCAATTTCGAAATTCGAAAAGCTCTGAAAACCGAAAGTTTTTTCGTGGCGCGTCACTCGTGTGCACGACATGACCTGAGTGGCACCAAACATGACCCGATGTGGCCGATGCTTGACCCACGCAGGTGTGAGGCGTCAGTTGTGTCTCAGCGCTGCTACCAGTCACACGTGCGTCTGCTGCTCTGATATTTTTTGCGATTTTGTGATTTTGAGTTTAATTTCAGTGTGAAAATGTCAAAAAGAGCTGCAGATACCCCTACCGTTCTGAAATCCGAAAAAATCCGAATTCCGAAACACATCTGGCCCCAAGGGTTTCGGATAAGGGATTAATAACCTGTACCAGTGTCGTAGCTGGAACAGTTTGGCTAGAGGAATAGTTATCTCTGGTGTACAGGGCTTCAGCACCGCAGCCAGGATGCTGTCAGGGTCCAGAGCATTTGCTGTGTCTAGTCCACTCAGTCGCTTCTTAATATCACATGGAATGAACCAAATTGGCTGGACACTGGTATCTTTGATGGTAGGAACTTTGGCAGATCACCGAATAAGGTAATCCACTCAGCAATTTTGACCGAAGCAACTTGCAAATGCTTCAGATAGGTCTCAAATCACGTGGTGGGCTGCACCATGGTTGAGGATGGAGATATTCATTGAACCTTCTCCTGCTATTAGCCGCCTGATTGTCCACCACCATTCTCCAATAAGCGAGAGTCTAAACACCGCCCTGTGGCAACAAGAGCAGGTCAGAGGCTAGGTATTCTGCGGCGAGTGTCTCACCTCCTGACTCCCCAAAGCCTTTCTACCATCTACAAGGCACAAGTAAGGAGTGTGATGGAATACTCTCCACTTGCCTGGATGTGTGCAGCTCCAACAACACTCTAAAAGATCGACACCATCCAGGACAAAGCAGCCCGCTTGATTAGCACCTCAAGAAGGCAGCTCACCACCACCTTCTCAAGGGCAATTAGGGATGGGCAATAAATGCTGACCGTGGCAGTGATGCCCAGATCCCATGAATGAATTTTGATGGCCTACAGTCCCTCATGAATGCCCATTTTTTGGCTGCTAGATCTGAACTTAATCTGCATCACTGAGCATGGTGGCAATGCCACAGTATATAGTGGAGATGAGACATTGGAGGAAAAATTCAGTTGGTTAGCACCTCCCATTAGCGCCAACAGGGATGCAGTAGCGCCGGGGCGAGGCGAATCCAACGACGCACGGCAAATCCGGACCCCCGTTGCGCTGCCGGGTACCGCCGGGGACTTCACCGGCAGGCAGATCATGACGTAACACTCACTTGGTGCCCGATCTACAAAATTGATTTTCGCCACCTACCTTAACGCCTCGACCAGACAGCGACAGGGAGAGGAGGTGTCAAGCAGGCGGAAGCCGGCTCTTGGGACGTTTTTAAAGGGACCATGAGTAATGAATCGCAGCTCTCAGGTTAGTGGAGTTTCAGTGCTTTCTTGTCAGTTTGACATTGTGCAACAGTTTAATTAAGTAATTTAAAGGTTCTTTTGTATCAGGAGTGTTGTGGTAACTAAAAAATAGTTACATTTATTCTTAAAAAATATCAAAGTGCTACACTTGACTTACATTAATGGGGGCTGCACTGGCAGTCGACCTGGCCCTCCAGGATCTACGGCAGAGGGAGTGGAGGCAGCAAGAAAGAAAAGAAAGAAAGACTTGCATTTATATAGCGCCTTTCACGACCACCAGACGTCTGAAAGTGCTTTACAGCCAATGAAGTACTTTTGAAGTGTAGTCACTGTTGTAATGTGGCCAGAAGGAGGAGGAGGGCCATCAGGGCTCTCAACAGGAGGCCTTACCTTCCGAGAACTCTGCTACCTCCAATTAAGCGAGGAGCAGTGTATTAGAAGGCTCCGCTTCACCAAGGAGGTGGTCACCGAACTCTGCCACCTCCTGCAACCAGACCTCCAGCCTCAGATCAGGGCGACCACAGCTCTCTCAGTGGTAGTCCAGGTTACCGTTGCCCTCAATTTCTTCGCCAGCGGATCCTTCCAGTCTGCAACAGGAGACATAGCTAACATCTTGCAGTTCGCTGTCCATCGCTGCATCAGGGAGGTCACAGAGGCTCACTACAGTAGGAGAAGGGACTGCATTTCCATCCCCATCACCAGAGAGAAGCAGGATGAGCATTCATGTGGCTTTGCCAGGATAGCGGCATTCCCCATGGTGCAGAGCGCCATTGACTGCACCCACATGGCTTTGCGGGCACCGCATAACAATCCTGAGATCTTCCGTAACAGCAAAGGCTACCACTCACTTAATGTGCAGTTGGTGTGCGATCACAGACAGGTAATCTTCAGTGTCAATGCCCACTGTCCTGGCAGCAGCCAGCACTCTTCCAGCCACCACGTCAAGCTCGCGGCTGGCTGCTTGGAGATGAGGGCTATCCGCTCTCCACCTCATGACTCCCTTAGATAAGTAAAATGGCGTCTTGCAGTCTGCAAATGAGCTTAGAAACATAGAAACCCAACACTCCTGCCCAGCACTCATATAATGACAGCCATGCTGCGACCAGGAACATCATCGAGCAGACCATCGGAGTGCTCAAGCAACGGTTCCGCTGCCTTAACCGCTCGAGAGGAGCCCTCCACTACTCGGCTGAGTGGGTGTCCCATTTCATGGTGGTCTGCTGCATGCTAAACAACTTGGGACTGGCTCTTCACTTAAACTTAGCTTCCAAATTCCCAGACCTCTCTGCCATCAAGACTAAGCTTCTCCACTGGACTAGTGATCTAGAGACTAGTGGATTGCAAGGGAAGCTCGGGGCCAGGGATCGCAAGGCGAGTCGGGGCCAGGAATACAAACACAAATACAGACACAAATACAAAAAACTGATGGGGCTCCACCACCCTCCCACCGGTTAACCTTCACCAGAATATCAGTGCTAATTTGATCTTGTGAGAGACAACATCATTCATGTCCACGGCCGGGACCCAGGAGCAAGGACGAGCCCAGCAGTGAGGTCAAGGCCCAGGAGTGGCGCAGTGTGGACCAGCAGCGTGGTCGGGGCCCAGGGAATGTGCAGCACGGGCCAACAGCGAGGTCGGGAGGACCACAATGCATCCTATGAAACCCAGGCAGAATGGACCCTTGGGAAGGAGGGAGGAGGACAGTAGGAGTATGTGTGTGTGATAGGCTGTTGTAGCAGAGCCTCATCTCCAATCGTCTTGGATCCTCTTGCCATTGGATCAAGACCTTGCTCTGTCAAGCCTATGTGGTAGCGGGTGTGCAACAGCCACCCCACGCTAAAAGAATTCATGCACAGGCGTCTTCCACCCTTTAAAATGAAGTTCGGGACCTGGAGCGTCAGGACCCTCATGGACAGCCCCAACAGTGACTGCTACCGTTGCCCGGATGCTCAGAGGTTTCGATACAGACATTACCGCCCTAAGCAGGACCTGGCGGGCAGGGGAAGGCCAGCTCAAGGAGCAAGGCAGTGGCTACACCTTCTGGAAAGGCAAACCTGAAGAATCCATTCCACCTGCGCCTCACAACCAACCTGATGACTCCCAGTGATGCAGAGACACAGTGTCCACAGTGCCTGGTCTGCACTCAAGGCCTCCATAATCAGCACCTGTGAAGAAACGCTCGGTTACTCGACCAGGTAACACCAAGACTGGTTCAATGAGAATGACCAGGAGATCCAGGAGCTAATAAGCCGCAAGCTCAAGGCATTCCTGATCTGGAAACAGCAAAACAACTAGAGAGCAAGAAAGCAGCTCTACAGACGTCTGAAGGCCAAGGTCCAACAAAAAACTCGTGACCTAAAGAACTGATGCTGGGTGGAGAAAGTGCAGGAGATCCAGCAGCTAGCTGACAACCACGATGGGTGTGGATTCTTTAGCACAGTCAAGACCACCTACGGCCCATGCACCCAAGGTCCTACCCCACTGCAGGCCAAGAATGGAGAGGTACTCATCAAGGACAGGGAGGCAGTCAGTGCCCGCTGGAAGGAGCACTTTGAAGATCTCTTTAACCGAGACTCTGTCTTCGAGGCGAGTGTCCTCAACTCCATCCCGCAGCATGTTACCCGCCACCACCTCAGCACAACCCCAGCCCGGCATGAGGTTGAAAAAGCCATCCGACAACTGAAGAACAACAAGGCCTCAGGAGCAGATGGAATCCCTGCCAAGGCACTAAAGCATGGCGGAGAAGCACTACTGGCGTGAATTCATGAACGAATTTCTCTTGTCTGGAAGGAGGAGAGCATGCCAGGGGATCTCAGACGCCGTAATTGTGACCATCTTCGAGAAAGGTGACAAGTCCGATTGCGGTAATTACAGAGGAGTTTCCCTGTTGTCTGCCACAGGGAAAGTCATCGCAAGAATCCTCCTCAATCACCTTCTCCCAGTGGCTGAAGAGTTCCTCCCAGAGTTGCAATGCAGATTCCGCCCACTAAGGGGCACAATGGACATGATCTTCACCGTGCGTCAACTACAAGAGAAATGCAGGGAACAGCGCCAACCGCTGTACATGGCCACCTTTGACCTCACAAAGGCCTCCAACACTGTCAGCCATGAGGGATTATGGAGTGTCTTCCTCAAATTCGGCTGCCCCTCAAAAGTTTGTCGCCATCCTCCGCCTGCTTCACGACAACATGCAAGCTGTGATCCTGACCAACGGTTCCACGACAGACCCAATTCACGTACGGACCGGGGTCAAGCAAGGCTGTGTCATCGCACCTTCTCGATCTTCCAGGCTGCAATGCTCCATCTCACCCTCAGTAAGCTCCCCGCTGGAGTGGAGCTAATTTACAGAACAAAGGGGAAACTGTTCAACCTCTGTCATCTCCAGTCCAGATCCAAGGTCGTCCCATCCTCACTCATCTAATTACAGTATGCATACGACGCTTGCGTCTGCGCATATTAGGAGGTTGAACTCCAAACCATCATCAACACCTTCACCGAAGCGTACGAGAGCATGGGCCTTGCACTAAACATCTGTAAGACAAAGTCCTCTACCAACCTGCCCCCACCACACAGTACTGCCCCCCGATTATCAAAATCCACGACGAGGCCTTGGACAACGTGGACCACTTTCCATACCTCGGGAGCCTACTGTCAACAAGGGCAGACGTCGATGACTAAGTCCAACACCACCTTCAGTGTGCCAGTGCAGCCTTCGGTCGCCTGAGGAAGAGAGTGTTTGAAGACCAGGACCTCAAACCCAGCACCAAGCTCATGGTCTGCAGAGCAGTCGTGATACCCGCCCTCCTGTATGCCTCAGAGACATGGACCATGTACAGCAGGCACTGGAGAGGTACCACCAACGCTGCCTCCACAAGATCCTGCAACTCCATTGGCAGGATGGGCGCACCAACGTCAGTGTTTTCGCTCAGGCCAACATTCCCAGCATCGAAGCTTTGACCACGCTTGATTAGCTCCAATGGACAGGTCACATCGTGCGCATGCCTGATACGAGACTCCCAAAACAAGCGCTCTACTCGGAGCTCTGACACGCAAGAGAGCCCCAGATGGCCAGAGGAAACGCTTCAAGGACACCCTCAAAGCCTCCTTGAAAAAGTGCAACATCCCCACCAACACCTGGGAATCCCTGGCCCAAGACCGCACAAAGTGGAGGAGAAGCATCCGGGAAGGTGCCGAACACCTCGAGTCTCTTCGCCAGTAGCAAGCGGAAGCCAAGCGGAAGGAGCGCACGTCAACTCAAGCACCCCAACCACCCGTCCTTTCAACCATCGAATGCTCCACCTGTGACAGAGAATGTAGGTCCCGCATTGGACTCATCAGTCACCTGAGAACTCATTTTTAATGTGGAAGCAAGTCATCCTCCCGAGGGACTGCCTAAGAAGAAACAACTTGGCCATGATGAGGGCCCAGCCCTTGTCACCAGGGATTGCGGGACCACCTCAGGGAGAGGAGGAGAAGGAGGAGGAAGAGGAAGACGAGGAGGAACAGGAGCGAGGGAGGAGGCAGCCACTCAATTGGCCTTCCGGAAGGGTGGTCCATGATCACCTCATCAGACTGCGGTTCCAATAAATTAAACCCCAGATTCCTGTTGCTCACCACATCCGCATCATTCCATCCCTGTCGCATGCCATGTCACAACGCAAAGCTGAAATAAGAGACACCACAAAAGAATCTAAGCTGAATTAATAAGTTCATCAATAATCAGTGAACCCATATTTACAACAACAATATGAACTATTCACCCTTGTGCAATTCCTTAGTGCCTCTCGTTACTGTGCATTTGTCTACTGTAGTGCTCCTACGAAGTGTTGGCCCAATAGTGGCTGCTGAGTGTCTATGTGGGAGACTTCAGATGGCCTTGCAGGACGCCCTCGACCAGCTCTGGGCCTGGAGGGCCTGGGTGTAGACTGCACCACCTTAGCATAGGCTGTAGCAGTCTGGGCTAGCTGGATGACAGGCAGTGACAAGGGCAATGGCGGAGTGGCAGTGGTGGGAGCAGGAATGCTGTCATCCTGAGAGGACAGCAGCTTCCTGCTCCACTGACCCACGAGCATTCCCCAGGGGCAGCAACTCAGCATCCCTAGAAATCTGTTGGAGCAGAGATTGCTGGCCTGCTGTGGCACTGTGAAAGCCCCGGTCGATGGTGGTAGACCCAGCCACGATGACAGCAGTCAGAGCTTGCGTGGCATGAAGCTGAGATTGCATGAGACTGCATTACAACATTAATACGTTGCGTCGCTTCCACCTGTGCTGCAATGGAAGCTGCCAGATCGCCCATCTCGCGCGGCATCAGGTCTGGGTCGCCACGATCTTTCTGGGAGTCTACCATCTTTTGCAGACTGGAAATGATGGGCTCCATGGTGTGCGCAGAGGCGGACTCCACCGTGCTGTTTATCATTGCTGTGAGGCTCTCGGGCACCCTTGCCATTGCACCTATCATCTCCGTGTACGCACCTATCACCCTTCTTCTAAACGCCTCCCCATCGAGGTCCTCATCTGAGTCCTGTGCAGCAGAACTCTTGCGTAAACTTACCCTCCAGGGAGCTGGTCCTTTTCCCCCTGGCCTTGCTGCAGCCCATTCGTCCTCGGTGCCTTACCCTGTGCAGATCCCGCTACTATACTAGTCTCTAAAGAACGCGTAGTGCCAGTATCTGAACTGGTGCTCGCGGGTGAGACATACAGTGATGCGGTGTTCTTCCTTGTCCTCTTCTCCTGCCTCTTAAAGGTGCCCTCAGGGACAGGCTGCTCAGGTGCTTGCTCATTATTTGAAAGCATAAAGGCACAAAAGTCAGGTTAAGGGGGGTGGGAAGGGAGAAATGCATGCATACAGCATGATTAGCCGGAAAGTGCAAAATGCTTGTGGGGTGAGGGGGAAGTGGGATGTGAGAAGAAGGAGTAGGGATGAACATACCGTTGTTGTCTCCAAGGAGGTCAACGTCGCCATTGGCCACGGCGCACACCACCTGGCGCCCAATAATCTGCAGGACTCTTTCCTCCAGCGCAGACAGTGGCTGGGTGTCGGCTTGTCCCCTGCCTGTGCGCTCTTGCTCCCTGCTGTTGTGAGCCACCTTGGCCTTCAAGAGAAAGGAAAGTGTGTGAGTGAGTGTGGTGCAATGTGTTTGGGTGATGTGCCTGCCATAGTTGAATAGCTGTCATTGTGTGCAAGGTGCGAGATGTAGGTGTGAGTGTTGGTAGGTAGAGATTGTTGGTGGGTGAGTGCTGGGGGTGGTGCTTTGGGCAGCGTGTGAAGACTGTGGTTCAGATGGTGGTATGTAGCATTTGTTTAAGCATTGACTCACCCTGACCACCCGAGTGAGTCGTTAAATTTCTTCCTGCACTGTGTGGGGGTCCTGGGGACCACAGTGCTGCCCGAGAAGTGCTGGGCTACCTCCCTCCACATGGTGCGGAAGACTTGCGACGAGGGCCTCCTGCCACTTGCTGGGTAGAGCATAGTGGTTAGCACTGTTGCCTCACAGCGCCAGGGACCCGGGTTCAAATCCGGCCTCGGGTGACTGTGTGGAGTTTGCACATTCTCCCCGTGTTTGCGTGGGTTTCCTCCGGGTGCTCCGGTTTCCTCCCACAGTCCAAAGATGTGCGGGTTAGGTTGATTGGCCATGATAAAAATTGGCCCTTAGTGTTAGGGGGGATTAAAATACGTGGGGTTACGGAGTTACGGGGATAGGGCTTGGGTGGGATGGCTGTCGGTGTAGGGACCGGGTGCTAGGGTTTGGATGATCAGCCATGATCTTGTTGAATGGCGGAGCAGGCTCGAAGGGCCGAATGGCCTACTCCTGCTCCTATCTTCTATGTTTCTATGTAACACCAACACCTCCGATGTTTGATTGCAGAATCTGCTGGGTCTCTCCCTGGGGCGTGGATCTGCCATCAGAACGGCTTCTTCTACTTGACCTGCTGCTGCTTGCTGAGGCAGCTGCACAACCAGCAATGCTGAGAATGAGGTTCTGCAGCATCAACGAACCTCCCCTTTAAGACCTGGAAAAAGCCTTTGGCAATGATGACTAGCGATTAGACTGCACCTGACACTGGTTCACCTTTTGAGTGTAACGCCAATGAGCTTGGGCTTTAAGGTTTGAATTCGCGCCCCAATCATTTCTTTGAACAGTGAGACTTAATTTTGCATGCAGTCTAAAGCATTAGCGCCTGGCGCTAATTTTCCAGCTTTTCTAATTTTGCTGTCCATTCCTGGGCTATAATGAAATTATATTCCACTGTCTTCGTACAGACTGCCAATGCTATTGTGGACAGATGTGCCTGGAAAGGGTAGGTTGGTAAGGACATGGTCAGATGGGTTACTTTCTTGTAGTGGCTCCCTTCCCTTCTGGCACATGTCCAGTCTGGCAGCTATGTCTTTCAGGATTAGGCCAGCTCGGTAAGTGGAGGTACTGCCGAGCCACTGTTGGTGGTGGAGATTCAAGTCCTCCTCTCGGAGAACATTCTATGCCCTTGACTCCCTCAAAACTCCCTCCAAGTGATGTGCACCCTGGAGAAGCACTGATTCATCAGCCGAGGGTGGAGTGAGGTGATGAGCAGCAGGAGGTTTCCTCGACCTTGTTTGAGCTGAAACCATGAGACATCATGGGGTCTGAAGTCAATGTTGACGACTCCCAGAGCCACTCCCACCTGACTGCATTTCAACCTTTTTGCAGCTCTGGTGTTCTATCCTCCCAGTGGGACCGAACATTCCCAGGGGTGGTGATGGATGAGTCCAGGCTGTTGGCTGGCAGATACGATTCTGAGAGTACAACGATGTGAGCCTATTGCTTCACTAGGCTGTGGCACTGCTCTCCCAATTTGGGCACCATCCCTCATATGAGTGAGGAAGGTCAACTGGGCTGAGATTGCCTTAGTCTTATCCAGACACAATGCTTGGATCATTGCTGTAGATCTTTCCCATTTTCTTGTTTGTGAACTTACAGAATCCTGGGCTTCCTAAATAGATGCATAGAGTACAAAAGCAAGGAAGTTTTGATGAACCTGTATAAAACACTGGTTCGGCCCCAACTGGAGTGTTGTGACCAATTTCTCGGCATCGCACTTTAGGAAGGATGTGAACGCCTTACAGAGGGTGCAGAAAAGATTTACGAGAATGATTCCAGGAATGAGGGACTTCACTTACGTGGATAGACTGGAGAAGCTGGGGTTGTTCTCCTTAGAGCAGAGAAGGTTGAGAGGAGATTTGATAGAAGTGTTCAAAATCATGAGGGGTCTAGACAGAGTAGATAGAGAGAAACTGTTCCCATTGGCGGAAGGGTCAAGAACCAGAGGACACAGATTTAAGGTGATTGGCAGAAGAACCAAAGGCGACATGAGGAAAAACTTTTTTACGCAACGAGTGGTTGGGATCTGGAATGCACTGCCTGACAGGGTGGTGGAGGCAGATTCAATTGTGGCTTTCCAAAGGGAATTGGATAAGTACCTGAAGGAAAAAAAAATTGCAGGGCTACGGGAAAGGGCGGGGGAGTGGGACTAGCTGAAGTGCTCTTGCAGAGAGCCGGCACGGGCTCGACGGGCCGAATGGCCTCCTTCTGTGCTGTAACCATTCTGTGATTCTGTGATTCTATAACTTTACAATGATTGTTTTTTAACTGGGGCCACTTCAGAGAGTATTAGGAGTCAATTATGTAATTGTGGGTATAGCCATGTGTCAGCCAGACCAGATAGAGGCGACAGGCTTCCTTACCTGAAGAGCATTAGTGAAGCAGTTGGATTTTAATGACAATCTGGAAACTTTCACGGTTATTTTTCTGGTGTTAGTCCAGATTTTATTGAATTGTATGTCACAGCTTTCCACGAAGCGATTTGAATTTGACTCTTGTGTTGTTAGGCTTTTACTGTACCACTAGGCCACTGCAGATATTTATCAGTGTTCACTGCTGGCCAGGATATATCCATCATGTATCTGCAATTTAAATCTGCAGATTTTTTCTGTTAGTAAACTAAAACCATTGATTGTTGCCAGTTATCCAGAAAATAGAAAATGACCCTTTAATATTTTTTAACGTGCACTCATTGTTTCTCTTTATTTTCTGTATTTTATTCGTCGCTTTTTCTTCCCCCGAAGTGAAGGAGAGATCGTTTGTATTGTTGAATGATCACTGAAAGAAAAAGACCATACATTTATACCTGATGCCCCGTAGAAATTATGGCAATTCTCACTCTACCTCCGCTCCCAAGATAGAAAAACTTTACTGCTGCATAATACACAGTGGAAAATTAATGAAACTCTCTGTTTAAAGCAGCAAACTTTAAGTGACTAGAGAGCTGAATCTGTGACTGGGGTCAAACACTCACATACACTCCTGTCATCTTTTGAATTAGTATTTGCAAGAGTCAGGGGTGTAAAATACCACTGGCCTGTGGTGTAGGAGCAGATCAGCTGGGAATAGCAATACAAAAATATGCATTACATTCTAGTTCTCGGTTCCTGCCACTAGATGCTACTAATGTCTTCACATAGTACACTGACAGAATTAGTGGCTGAAAGATCTGTGATACTTAGTGGATTTCTAGTGATTTTCTTTCTCTCTGAGACTTGACCATATTGATAGTTACACGCTCAGATTTCGGACCCTCTAAACTCATATAAATTTTGTCTTGAGTTAATATACCTATTATCTGGTCGTCACAGATTTATTCTGTTTGCTGTTTGTACTGAAAGTATTGACTGTCTTGCTGGGATATGGTTTCACAGGCACTGCCTGACTGCCGATACCTGATCCATGTGGTATTGTGAACTTTGGTGTGTTGGAAAGCTGTTTGACTGTGGAGAATATCACAGCCAAGCGGATTCTGTCCTTGACCAACTTCCGGCTACTGGATAACAGTCAGGAGTGGGAATTCTGGCTAATTACTCCTTCCTTAACCCGGGGAATTGCGATTTGACTTTAGTGTTCCTGTCGCCGAGACCATCTAACCTTAACCCGGGGAATTGCAATTTAACTATAGTGTTCCTGTCGCTGAGACCATCTAAAATCACAGATTGGGACTTGAATCTGGAAGCTACTGGTGTCTATGGCTCAGAAACAGTTTATTTTGTCTCTAAGCTATCAGGGGAGCTTGTAATCGTGTACTTTATATATGTGTTTACGATTATTGTACATACTGAACAACAAGAGATTGAATATATATAGTGCCTTTAATGTAGAAAAATGTTCCAAGGCACTTCCCAAATGCGGAAAGGAGAAAAGTGCTGAGCCAAAAATGGAGATATTAGACACTCCTCTCTGCCGCCACACCTGTCCCTCCACCCCCACCCCCGCCCTCTAGCCACCAGGCCCCTTACATTAAAGGAAAGATTGATAGAGTGCAAGAGAAATATATTCCACTAAAAAATAAGAATCCGAATAAGGCGATAAGATTGAATCTCAAGAAAAATTCATGTGCAAAGTACATAAACAATAAAGGAGAGGATGACAAAGGAGAATATGATGAGCTCAGGATAGAGGTTAAAATGACAATTCGGGAGGCAAAGAGGAAACATGAGATTAAAATATCAAAGAATGTACAAAGAAGTTGTAAATTATTCTGTTGGCACATAAGTAACAAAAGGAGAATTAAATGGGGATAGGGCCACTGAGGGATGAGCAGGATAAACTCACATGAGAAGATACTGAAATGGAAGGGATTGTGAATAGATAATTTGCCTCAGTTTTCAATGAAGAGGCTAACAAAGAAGAAGTGACAATATTAGAAGATGTCAAAAGGGATATCACAACAGTTAAGATGGAAAGAAAAGGGATGCAATTCAAATAAGCCAAACCGAAGGAGGACAAGACCCCAGGTCCAGATGGATTGCCCCCACGGACACGCAAAGAAACTGGGAAGGAGATAGCAAAGGCAATAGAATCAATTTATAAAAAATCAATGAAGGAATATTGCTGGAAGACTGGAGAACAGCAGATGTAAATGCTATTTTCAAAAAGTGAGTTAGAATTAATCCAGGGAACTATAGGCCAATTGGCTTAACTTCAGTGGTTGGAAATATACTCGAATCTTTGCTAAAAGATGCAATGACAAAACATCTAGAGACAGAAAATATAATATATTATAATCAGCATGGATTTCTAAAAGAAATGTCATGTTTAACCAACCTTATTGAATTCTTTGAAGAAGTATTAAGAACATAAGAAATAGGAGCAGGGGTAGGTCATACAGCCCTTCGATCTGCTCCGCCATTCAATGAGTTCATGGCTGATCTTCGACCTCAGTTCCACTTTCCCACCCGATTCCCATATCCCTTGATTTCCTGAGAGTCCAAAATTTATCGATTTCAGTCTTGAATATAAGCGTCGACTGAGCATCCACAGCCCTCTGGGGTAGAGAATTCCAAAGATTCACAACCCTCTGAGTGAAGAAATTCCTTCTCGTCTCAGTCCTAAATGGCTGACCCCTTATCCTGAGACTTGGCCCCCGAGATTTAGACTCTCCAGCCAGGGGAAACTGTAGTGTATGTACTTTGCAGAAGGAACTATATTCTGCAGCCCCTGTGTACTGCAGTACCAGTAGTGACCACCCTGTATATAAGCCTGTGTAGTAACTTTGCATAGTAGTTCCAGTTTTGTCTCCACTCAGTAAACACCTGTTGTAACCTACTCCTGCAGTCCGTGTCTCAATTACACACGGACATAATACTGGCGACGAGCAGATCCGAACTTACCTACAGTTCTGCACCACCTCATGGGGATCCATCCCTGAAGCGAAGTTGTTAGAGGTCGAGGCCAGAAAGAAGAAAGAAAAAAAAACAAACAGAAGAAACGGGCGTCGACCGTGGACAACCGCCTCTGATTCATCGGAGTTGAAGATTTGCAGGAGAGGCTGTCGAGAGCGGGGCTTGGTTATCCTGTCTATGGTGTTCCAGCTAATCGGGCTGGTGGCAGGTAGTACACTGATCCTTCCTGGGCTGCAGCGGGCTAGAGCTCGATCGGGTGGCTTTTCAACGGGGCCGAGCAGCGTTGTCGGGAAGAGGAGAGCGAGAGAGAGGGTGGAGCACACAGGGTGCGGCCGGTGCTACGAAGCCGGGCAGCGTACAGACCCGAGAAGAGGGAGGAAAGTGTCCCGGAGGGTTTGCTCTGACAACGGGAAAATAAAAGGCATTAGAAGCGCAGAAAGCCGCGAGGAGCTGCAGTTTGCCACGGGGACCGCGGAGAGCGGCGTTAGCAGCAGCGTGGGGGGGGGGGAAGTGCGCGAAGACCATAGGGCGTCGCCATCAAGGCATAAAAACGCCAGTAACAGCGCTAGCAGCAGCGGAGAAGACAGAAAGCGCGGGAGGTGCCATTTTGTTCAATCGGCGAAGAAGGCAAAGCGCGGGAGGCGCCATCTTAGATTTCCAAGATGCCGAAGACTGGCAATATCACTGCCTTCGATAATGCAACAGAAGACTGGACCACGTATGTGGAAAGAGTCGAAGTATATTGCAAGGCAAATGAAGTAGCCGATGAGAAAAAGGCATCGGTACTACTAAACTTAATGGGCGCAAGAACGTACGGCCTATTGCGGAACCTGATCACTCCAGCCAAACCGATGGCGAAGAGTTTTAACGAAATTGTTGATATCCTACAGGAACACCTAAATCCTACACCGCTGCTGATAGCAGAAAGATTTAAATTCCACAGGAGAAATCAGCATAAAGATGAGAGCAATGCTGATTACCTTACGGAACTACGCAAGCTATCAAAGCACTGCCAGTTCGGAGCAGGACTGGCAGATACCCTACGGGACAAATTTGTCTGTGGACTCCTGAGTGAAGGAACCCAGAAGAGGTTACTCTCAGAGAAAGAGCTGACGCTAGATAAGGCTTTCAGCGTGGCAGTATCGTACGAAGCAGCAGCAAGGGGAGCTGCGGAAATACAGCAAAAGCCACAAGAATACGGCACCCATGAAATGACACGGGGATTTGAAAAATGTTATCGCTGCGGCAGAACAACCCATGACCAGAAGGACTGCTGGTCCAAGGACAAAATATGCAGGCAATGTGGAAAGATGGGACACATTGCACGAGTTTGCAGGTCTGGAAAGAAGACTAACGACAACAAAAAGGCTACTAAGGAACAGTACAGGACAGTACAAAAGATGACGGACAGTAGTTCCGAAGACCAGAAGAGCGATAGTGAATCCGGGAACAAGAGACTAAGCTGTCTCAAACTTCACAACGTAATCGCAAAAGAGGATCACCGAACCATTTGGGTCACCCTCACGATAGCAGGGTCCCAAGTCAAAATGGAATTGGATACAGGATCAGCTCTGACCATCATGAATCGACGAGACTACGAGCGGCTATTCTCACACATACCCTTGAAAGAGACATCCATTGTCTTGAAGACGTATACGGGGCAGAAAGTATACCCCAGAGGAAAAATAAGGGTGCCTGTCGAATACAACGGCAAGGAAATACAGAAATTGTATCTGTACATACTGCAAGATGGTGGACCACCGTTATTGGGACGTGAATGGATCAGAAAGATAAGTTTAGACTGGCACTCCATTCAGGCACTGACTGTGGCTGGTAAAAAGGATGACGACGTCACACCTGGATGATTGGCAAAAATCTTAGCTAACGCTAAAGAGGTATTTCAGCAAGGACTGGGAACTCTTAAAGGCGTAACCGCCTCGATAAAAATAGAAGAGAATGCAATTCCCAAGTTTTTCAAAGCAAGACCGGTACCGTATGCAATTCGCCCAGCCGTCAAGGCAGAGCTGGAGAATGCAGGCGTGTTATCTAAGGTAGACTGGAGCGAGTGGGCCACACCCATCGTTCCGGTCATAAAGAAAACGTTAAATAATAAGCCTGAGGAGCCAAGGAAGGTCCGCACCTGTGGTGACTTCAAGGTGACGGTGAACCCAGTCCTTCACACAGTGCAGTATCCTCTCCCGAGGATAGAAGATATTTTCGCCTCACTATCTGGAGGGAAGCATTTTACAAAAATTGACCTAGCACAAGCATATTTGCAGATGGAGGTTGAAGAATCCTCTAGGAAGTATCTCACGATAAACACTCACAAAGGTCTTTACCAGTATAATCGACTGGTATTCGGAGTAGCATCAGCTCCGGCGATATGGCAAAGAGCGATGGAACAAGTCCTGCAAGGGATTCCGGGGACTCAGTGTTACTTGGACGACATCCTAGTGACAGGTGAAGATGACAGTGAACACCTTGCCAACTTAGAGCAGGTGCTCACTAGACTGAGAGAACATGGGCTACGAGCCAATCGCCCCAAGTGCGAGTTTTTTAAGAAACAGATATCGTATTGTGGCCACGTGATTGATGAAGAGGGGTTACATAAGTTCCCTGACAAAATTGAAGCGGTAGTTAAGGCTCCAGCGCCTGAAAATGTGTCGCAGCTGAGGTCATTCCTCGGATTGGTGAATTACTACCATAAGTTTTTGCCGACAATTCTGCACCCACTGAACGCCCTACTACAAACTGGAGTAGCTTGGAAATGGAGCGATGAATGTAAGCGGTCCTTTCAGAAGAGTAAAGACCTAATCACTTCAAGAGAAGTATTGGCTCACTACAACCCATCACTACCGATAAGACTGGCGTGTGATGCGTCTCCCTACGGCATTGGAGCGGTACTGTCACATAAACTCCTTGATGGTTCAGAGAGGCCGATAGCTTTTGCGTCACGCTCGTTAACTTCGGCCGAGCGTAACTACGCCCAGATTGACAGAGAGGCCCTCAGCCTGGTGTGGGGGGTGAAGAAGTTCAATCACTACCTGCACGGTCAGAAATTTACTCTACTAACTGATCATCAACCTCTTGTCTCCATTTTCAACCCTCAGAAGGGCGTCCCGATAATGACAGCACAACGGCTACAGAGGTGGTCCCTTTTCCTAGGGGCACACCAATATGACATCGAGTACAAAGGAACTAAACAGCATGGGAATGCTGATGGATTGTCGCGCCTACCGTTGCCGACGGTGGAAGAAGCACCTGCAGTGGATCCTGTGGAGATATTCCACTCGACCATAGTCGAATGTCTACCTGTGACAAATGCAAACATAGAAAAGGAAACACGAAATGACCCGACACTCTCCTGGGTCTATGATTTAACGGTGAAGGGATGGCCAGCACATGGCGAACCACTGTTGCCAGCATTCTCGCCGAGAAGAGAACAGCTGTCAGTGTGCAGAGGAACCTTGATGTGTGGATCCAGAGTAGTAATTCCACCCAAATTGAAGGATAGAGTGCTCAATGAGCTTCATCTTCATGAGGGTCATCTGGGAGGAGTAAAAATGAAGAACTTAGCCAGAGCGTTTGTGTGGTGGCCGGGAATCGATAGAGAAATCGAAGAGATGACCAAGAGCTGTACAGGATGCCAGAAGGTCCAAAACGCCCCACCACAAGCCCCTCTACATCCATGGGAGTGGCCCTCATCTCCATGGCAAAGGGTACACATTGATTTTGCTGGTCCATTTATGGACTCGATGTTTTTAATTGCGGTGGATGCACATTCAAAGTGGCCAGAGGTAATAAAAATGTCCTCAACCACCACAGAAAAAACTATCACAGTCTTACGAACCATATTCGCCAGAAATGGGCTGCCTGAACAGATTTGCTCCGACAATGGACCACAGTTTGTGTCTGAAGAGTTCCGGAGGTTCTTAAAGAACAATGGTGTTAAGCATTACACATCCGCCCCATATCATCCAGCCACCAATGGATTGGCTGAGAGGTTCGTTCAAACATTCAAGAAGGCTATCAAGGCAATGTGTAATGAAGACATACCCCTACAACACAAGGTGGATAACTTCTTGTTTGCCTACCGGAATGCGACACATGCGGTTACCAACCAAACTCCAGCCATGATGTTCTTCAATCGAAGACTAAGATGCCGCTTGGATCTGGTTAAGCCAAACATCAGAAGAGATGTGGAGAACAGGCAGTTTCAGAATATGAATGAAAGTCGAACCAGGAGTTTCAAGATAGGTCAACCAGTTTTGGCCCGGGACTACCGCACAGAGAAATGGCAGCCAGGAACGATCTGCACGCGGCAAGGACCTCTAATGTATACCGTGGACGTTGGAGAGAGCACTTTAAGACGCCATGCTGACCAGATTCTAGAGTCACTGGAAAACGTCAATTCCACACCACGATCCGATACACCTGGTGATGAAACCGAAGTACCAATTGCATCTACCTCAGAATCGGTGATATTGGAAGCAGACGAACCAAACAACGACGTTGATCCCGAATCAACTTTGCCAGAAGAACCGGATACCCCAAAGAGGCGTTATCCAGACAGAATCAGGAAGCCTCCTCAAAGACTGAACTTATAATTGCTTAACTTCAGCTAATGTATCTAGCAGCTGTAATTGTAAATATATTATTTACTTATTAATCGAATGTTATGTACTGTTTAGCTAAAAGGGGAGGAATTGTAGTGTATGTACTTTGCAGAAGGAACTATATTCTGCAGCCCCTGTATACTGCAGTACCAGTAGTGACCACCCCTGTATATAAGCCTGTGTAGTAACTTTGCATAGTAGTTCCAGTTTTGTCTCCACTCAGTAAACACCTGTTGTAACCTACTCCTGCAGTCCGTGTCTCAATTACACACAGACATAATCGAAACAGCCTCTCTGCATCTACCCCGTCAAGCCCTCTCAGAATCTTTTATGTTTCAATGAGATTACCTCTCATTTTTCCAAACTCCAGAGAATATAGGCCCATTCTACTCAATCTCCCCTCATAGGAGAACCATCTCATCTCAGGAACCAATCTAGTGAATCTTTGTAGACAAGGGCAATGAAGTGGATGTGGTATATACAGACTTTCAGAAGGCCTTTGATAAGGAGCCACATAAGAGTCTCAGGAAAAATGTCAGGGCATGTGGAGTCAGGGAGCAGAATGGATGCAACAAAACAGAAACCAGAGAGTAGCGGTTAAGGGAAGTTTCTTGGCAGAAAGTGTGAAATGGTGTCCTGGGAGGATCCGTGCTGGGACCACTATTGGTTACCATATACAGACTCAGGAATTGAAATTTGAAGACAGACACAAAGGGCTGAATTTTGCTGGCGCTCAGAGGTCGGGTTTGGAGGCGGGTTAACTGTCAAAATAGCAAAGATTGACAGCGGATAGGAAACTCACTGTCAACCCGCCTCCACGCGAGTCTCCCAGGTGTCAGGTCTGTCAGCAGAGAACTGACCCGACACCAAGCGGCGGGGGAGACAATTGACCTAATTAAATGGCTTGTTAAGAGCCAATTTAATGGTATTTTGAGGCTTCCTTCCAATTTTACGTGCTCCCTCACGGGTTACCCGCTGCTTGGGGAATACACCAGCTCGCACTGGCGTGAGTTGAGTCTGCTCTGAAGTATCTGATATGCTGACAGCTGCAGAAGTGGTGTAAAGGATGCCATGTTGCAGATGGTCAGTTTCAGAGCGCAGAAACTGTTGGTTACTACATTTGTAGGACATAGAGATTTCTTTAGCTTGCAAGTGTTTAGAGCCAACTGTACGTCCAGTGCCACCTCATTGGAACAATCTCTCTCACCATTGACAGATCGCTTCTGTCACCTCACCTGCAGCTGACATCTGTTGCAGCAACATCAGAGTCCTAGAAACTATCTAACCTTGTTCCTCTGATTCCTTCCATGCTCAGCCCCAACACCAACATGACCAGGCACACCAGCAGCACCAACAACAACACCAACCTTCTCCGCCATCGCCTGATGCTGCACAGGGCATCAGCCCCTGACAACATTGCTGCCCGTGAGGCCAGCAATGTTATCACCATGGCCAGATTTACCTCACTTGACGCTGTAAACCCTGGCTGCCACATGATGCGCCAGGTTGACACCATCCCACACCAGCACTGTAAAGCATCCCTTTAATGTCCAAGCCATTCCATGCACACTCATCACCATAGCGGGGGGTGGGGGAAGTTATGTCTCAACATTCACTGGAACTCAGTAAGACACTTCTCAAGGTGTGCACAGATCTGTCAATAAGGGGCAGTGTTGAAAATATAGATTTCACTGTATGACAACACATTACCAGAAACTTCACATGAACATTGGCTAAACCTCTCAAGTGCCTACACTTGTGTGTTGTTAGTTGGTATGCTTGCAGTAGGATGAGGGTGAGTGTGAGGGAAGTGATGATGTAGATAGAGAGGGATGGGTGGAGGTGCAAGGTAAGTTGGTGTGAGTAAGGATGTGCAGCAGAAGGGTATGGAAGGCAGAGTGATGAGGATGTGTTGAGTGGCACAACAGGGTGAGTTTGAGTGTGGCTTTGCAGTAACGTTTCGTGATCCACTGAGATCATTGAAAGTATGGTGCCACTACAGCCAGGGACCCCTGATGACATCCCTGCTTTTGCCCTCATGTGCACTGTGCAACCAGGCTACGTTGGTGTCCTGGGAAGGTCTCTTCCGCCCTTGGAAAGGAAGAAAACCTCCCTGCGTGCTATGACTGCTTCCATAAGCATAGGGAGGGAGTCATTGGAGAGCCTGGGTGCAACTGTCCACTTTTGTGCAGTGCTTGTCAGTATTTGCAGCACCTCAATGCTGTCAAACACTGACAGAACAACTATCAAACTCAATGTGGCCATGGTCCCTTTAAGGAAACTGGCTGATGGCGCATCATCAAATTACGTCATCAGACCTGCTTCCTGTTAATTGGCCGGGAAGCCCACAGGGCAGGCTTAACGAGGCCAATCAAGGGAAAGCCCCTTTGACAGAGCGGCTGCAGCCGGGAGCAGAACTGGAACCCGACAACCAGCTATCCCACCACCATCCCGACACTGCTGACAAAATCGAGCCCAAAGTATTTGTTTAATTTCTCTGCCATTTCCTTATTCCCCATTATAATTTCTCCTGTCTCAGCCTGTAAAGGACCCACATTTACTTTCACTAATCTTTTCCTTTTTACATACCTATAGAAGCTTTTGCAATCTATTTTTATGCCTCTCACTAGTTTACTCTCATTCTATTTTCCCTTTCTTTATCAATTTCTTGGTCCTCCTTTGCTGAATTCTCAAATCCTCCCAATACTCAGGCTTACTACTCTTTTTGGCAACATTATAAGTGTCTTCTTTTGGTCTAATACTATCTTTAACTTCTCTTATTAGCCACGGTTGGACCACTTTTCCTGTTTTTGTGCCTTAAAGGAATTTATATTTGTTGTAAATCATGTATTAATTCTTTAAATGCTAGCCATTGCTTGTCTCCCGTCATACCTTTTAATGTAGTTTCCCAATCTACTGTAGCGAACTCGCCCCTCATACCTACGTAGTTTGTTTTGTTTAGGTTTAAGACCCTAGTTTTGGATTTAACTGAACTACTTTCAAACTCAATATAAAATTCTATCATATTAAAGTCACTCTTCCCGAAAGGCCCCTTTACTACAAGGTTATTAATTAACCCTTTCTCATTGCACAATACTAGATCTAAAATAGCCTGTTCCCTAGTTGGTTTCTCAACATACTGATCTAGAAAACTATCTTGCACACATTCCATCGTCCTCCACACTATTACTGCACATTTGGTTTGCCCAGTCTATATGTAGATTAAAGTCCCCCATGATCACTTATTACCCTTGTTACATGCGCCTCTAATTTCCTGATTTATACTCTGCCCTACATTTCAACTACTGTTTGGGGGCCTATAAACAATTCCCACCAATGTTTTCTGCCCCTTGCTGTTTCTTATCTCCACCCAAACTGATGCCACTTAATGATTTTCGGAGCTAAGATCCTTTCTCTCTACTGTCTTTATCCCACCCTTTATTATCAAGGTTACCCCTCCTTCTTTTCCATTTTGCCTATCCCTTCTAAAGGTTAAGTATCCTGGAATATTTAGTTCCCACCTTGGCCACTTGGCAACCACGTCTCCGTTATAGCTATTGGATCAAAACTGTTAATTTCTATCTGCGCTATTAATTCATCTATTCTGTTGCGAATGCTTTGCGCATTCAGATATAGGCCTAGAAATTCAGTATAGCCACGTTTGGGGCGCTACAGCATGGCGTTCGCTAACTTTTGTGCCCGGCGCAACTTAGCGCCACCTTCGCCGATATTCAGTTGCATCGCCCCAAGAGGTTGCTGCTGCGCTAAAGCAGGCGATGCACGACTATCATTAGGCGCTAAGCCGGCGATCCGAGGCGCAAACACCGAAGGCGGGCGCAGCGCAGGCGCGGCGAGTTGCTCATTGAGGGCAGACAGTCAGGCGCCGGTCAGCACTTAAAGGGGGAGGGTGGAATTGCTTGGCTGCCACGCCCTGCACACTGCAGCCCTAAGGCAAGGCCTGAACACTGCTTCTGGAACAGCTCCACACCCAGGAGAATGGAGAAGGCCAGGGAGAGAGCGCAGCGCTTCGGCGAGGGTGACCTGAGGCTGCTGGTTGGCGCAGTGGACCGCAGGCGCCATATCCTCTTCCCTGAGGGTGGCAGGAGACCGCTGCCCGCCGAATATCGGAAAGCATGGAGGGATGTGGCAAACAGGGTCACATCCAACAGCGTGGTTGGCAGGACACCAACCCAGTGCCGGAAAAAATTCAACGACCTCACTCGGGTTGTCAGGGTGAGTACCCTTTCCAGTATCCTCCTCATCCCTGCAGGTGCACCTCACTTTATGGCCAAACGGGTCTGAAAGCCCTAATGGCCAGCCCTCATCCAGCAGCTATGGGACTGTCATGAAAAGCACTTGCGCAATCAGGACTTTACACACTGTCAGGGCTATTCGACCATGGGAGGCAGTGCGGGCAAGATCAGGGCTTGACACTGTCAGGGCTAATCGACCATGGGAGGCAGTGCGGGCAAGATCAGGGCTTGACACTGTCAGGGCTAATCGAACATGGGAGGCAGTGCGGGCAAGATCAGGGCTTGACACTGTACTTAGAGGCGGTCCTTTCTCTTGCAGGCCAAGCTGGCGCATAACAGAAGACAGCAGCGACAGACCAGGGGAGGCCGTCCTGACCTGAAACAGCTGAGCGACCTCGAGCAGCGAGTGGAGCGGATCATGGCAGGCCGGCTGAGTGGCCCCGTCGCCACTGGAGATGCTGACCCTGTTCTGGGCACCAATGGTAATGTCATCACCTTTTTGACCTCTCCCTTTCCACTTGCGCCTCACACCAGCATCCTTTGCCACTATCGAACCAATGCAGTGCACAGCAGCACTCATGCCTCCCTCGCTGCCACCCTGTCCTCACTCTAAAGCAACTCTTGTGCCTCCCTGCTTTCAGATGGTGACTCGCCAGGTGAGGAGGCGGCCCCTCAAGCTGGCACTGTGTCCGAGTCAGACATAGAGGAGGAGGAAGAGGAAGCCAGACCATCAGGGACACCCTCAGCCGAGGCAGCCCATGGCCATGATGGTGACATGTCTTCCCTGGAGGGGAGCAGGGGGGAAGGGTCGGAGGATAGTGAAGCTCCGGGGACCAGCGGGCTGCAGCAACGCGGGAGGGGTGGGGAAGCTCGGCGGCCTTCTCCCCAGAGGGTGAGTGCGGCCTCCAGTCCTGCTACGGTGAGCGCAGAGGAGGTGTGGCTCCTAGCGGAAATGGGTGCCCAGGCTGAGCGCAGGCACACTGAGCTCATGGCTGCAGTGGCAAGGATGCCTGACTCCATAGAGTCACTGGCAGGGAGTGTGCAGGAATTCGGGGTAGCACAGGCCAGGAGTCTGTAACAATTCAGTGCAGCACAGGCCAGGAGTCTGCAACAATTCAGTGCAGCACAGGCCAGGAGTTTGCAGGACATCGCGGCAGCACAGGCTAGGAGTCAGCAGGACTTCGCTGCTTCACAGGCGGCTTCTAGCCAAGTGCTCAGTCGTGCCGTGCAATCACTGGCTGCTGTCATGCAGACACAGACCAGGGCCACACGGGCACTAACTGCTGCCACACTCGCTGGATCAGCCAGGCATCACCGGGGCACTCGCTGTGCCGCAGTAGCCCAGCAGTCTGTGCCTCAGCAGATTGCTGCGCATGCTGCAGTGCTGGCCCGTGCGTGTGCCAATGTATCAGCCGACCAGGGAGTGCCTGTGATCTGTCAGGTTGGCAGCATTCCTGCAGCCAACACTGTCACTCCTCCATTGCAGCTGCCACCAGCTGTTGGACAGACTGCTGCCGCCCAAGCAGAGTTGGAGCAGTCAGCAGCCGGCCCCTCCAGACCCAGAGCTGGTCCAGGCCGACCCCCAAGGGCATCTGCCGTCTCACCATCTGACCCTCAGCGGCCTTCCCCCAGCCTTGCTGCAGCCACTGGGGTCCCATTGAGGAGGAGCTGCAGGGCGGGTAGGGGCCAGTCACGGAAGCGAAACGGATCACCCTCGCAGGGGAAAAAGTAGAAGGTGTGGCCAAATGTTTTGTTTTACTTATAAAAGCCGAGACTGGTGTATTTGTTTCATATTTAAAGGCCGAGACTGGTGTATTTGTTTCATATTTAAAGGCTGAGACTGGTGTATTTGTTTCATATTTAAAGGCCGAGACTGGTATATTTGTTTTACTTGTAAAGGCCGAGACTGGTGTATTTGTTTCATATTTAAAGGCCGAGACTGGTATATTTGTTTTACTTGTAAAGGCCGAGACTGGTGTATTTGTGTTTTTGGGGGGGGTTTCTCTCCATTAGTTTGTCATGTGGGACGGGCACAGAGGTATCATAGTAAAAAAATTTCTGAAATCGCACTGTCCATGCTTTCTTTTGGAAGTCCTGGTTGCCCTGCTCGGCTGAGGGCTTGTGGAGCGGCTACATTCATCTTCTGCCATTGGCACAAGCCATTCCCTGAGAGGGGGCCTAGAACCGACTTGCAATAAGCCGCCGATGGGCGGCCCTTGCACTTTCTGCCTCCCTCCTGTGCTGGTCCTCCTCCTCCTCCTCCTCCTCTGGTGGTCCTCCAATGTCTGCTGGCAGTGGCTGAGTCCTGCGGATAGCCAGGTTATGCAGCACACGACAACGAAATGGGAGACTCGCTCAGGCGAGTACTGTAGGGCTCCCCCGGAACGATCCAGACAGTGGAACTGTTGCTTCAGCACGCCGATTGTTTGCTCAATGATGTTCCTGGTTGCTTGATGGCTGTCATTGTATCGCTCTTCAGCAGGGGTGCTGGGCACACGGAGCGGGGTCATCAGCCAGGTGCACAAAGGATAGCCATCCTCGTGGGTGAGGCTGGGCCTCGAACATGTCTGCCACAGAAGTCTGGCGCAGGATGAAGGCATCGTGGCTGCTGCCTGGAAAGCGGGCATTGACAGCTAGGATGAGCTGCCTGTGGTCACACACCAACTGCACGTTGAGCGAATGGTAGCCCTTCCGGTTGCGGTAATCCTCGGCATTCTCTAGAGGTGCCCACAATGCCACATGCGTGCAGTCAATGGCGCCCTGCACCATGGGGAAGCCCGCTAATGCTGCAAAGCCCATTGCACGCTGTTGCTGCTTGTCAATGGTCATGGGGAAGGAGATGAACTGACGTCTCCTTCTGAAAAGGGCATTGGTCACCTGGCGGATGCAGCAATGTACCGCAAACTGGGAGATGTTGGAAATGTCCCCAGTAGCGGATTGGAAGGAGCCGGTGGCATAGAAGTTGAGAGCCACAGTCACCTTCACTGCCACCGACAGAGACGTCCTGCTCCTCCGCTGTGGCTGCAGATCTCCGCGAAGCAGGTGGCAGATCTCAGTGACCACCGCCCTTCTGAATCGCAGCCTCCGAACACACTGCTCCTCAGACATGTACAGATATGAGAACTGCTGGCGGTATACCCTGGGTGGGTAAGGCCTCCTTTGCCGACGCCTGCTGCCCCTTCTCCATCTGGCCATGACTGGCACACTCTCACAGCGTCTCTGAGCCCTTTGAATGCAATGGAGAAGCCCAACGTTTCCACCCATTGCAGCCCCCATTATATGTTTCCAATCAATGCTATGGCTCTGAAGTTAAAGACAAGTGCAAAGCTGTGGCCTGAAGCCACAAGTACCTGTGCGAGTGTTGAGCCAAACCAGAAAGCTCTCTACCTTTGTCTCTCTCCAAAGATCCGTCTCTCACAAAGAAGGAGTGGTGCAAAATGGCTGCCATTTATACTGCAGGAGGAGTCCCCTTTAATTAGCGCCCCCCGCGCCCCGCAGCGACTGGGAACCGTTCCCCTCTACCAGTCGCTAGGGGCGCCAGGCGCACAATAGGCCGGCGCCACTGAATTTCCGGTTTGGGGCGCACAAAGGGCGTTGCACGATGAAATGACGTCAGGATCTGCGCGCGCAGCTGAGCGCGCGCAAAGGTTTTGCGCCGCCGCTAAATCTTAACTGAAGTTCGCGAGAGGCGCAGATCGCGCTGTGCCCGGGCGCCAGCCACTTAGCACCCCACTTCTCCTCCTAAGGCGCTAGCGGCTGGTGCAAACAACTGAATTTCTAGGCCATAGTGCCTTTAGCTTTGACTTCTATTTTTCCCTGATGTCACCTTAGTCACTGATGCCTTATTACCTTTGTTACTCTCTCTGTCCCTTCCTGACCCACTCTGCTTATTTTTACCCAAAACTCTGCTCTAGTGCCTTGACATTTCTCTCGCTGCTTTTAAATTTACTCTTTCCTGAATCCTCCCACCCTCCCTGGCAAATGAACTGGTGTGAGGTGGTTCATTTTGGTAGGAGGACTAAAGAAGTCAATTATTCCTTGGGAGTTAAACTAAATGGGGTAAAGGAACACAGGAATATGCGAATACAGATACCTAAATTGCTAAAAGTTGAAATGCAAGTTGATAAAGCCATAAAGAGTGCAAACAAAGTACTGGGGTTGTTTTTTCTAGACAAATAGAATACAAAGGCAGGGAGGTAACATCGAGTGTATATAGAACCTTGGTTAGATCACACTTGGAGCACTGTGCATAGTTCTGGTCTTCATACTACAAAAAGGATATTGAAGCATTGTAGAAAGTGCAGAACAGGTTTACAAGGATATTGGGAGAATGCAGCTGGGGTTCTCTTCTCTGGCAAAGAGAAGACCTGATAGAGGTCTTTAAAATTATGAAGAGACTCGACAGGATGGATGTGGAGAAACTGTTTCCTCTTGTGGGTGAATCCAATTTCTTTACCCAGAGAGTGGTGAGAATGTGGAACTCGCGATCACAGGGAATAGTTGGAGCGAATAGTATGGATGCATTTAAGGGGAGGCTAGATAAACATATGGGGGAGAAGGGAATAGAGAGTTATTCTGATAGTTAGATGAGGAAAGACAGGAGGAGGCTCGAGTGGAACGTAAATGCCGGCATGGGCTGGTTGGGCTGAGTGACCTGTTTCTGTGCTGTATATCCTATGTAATCCAGAACAAGGGGGAGTAAATATAAGATAGGCTTTAGCAGGTCAACTAGAGAATTTAGGAGGAATTTCTTTAGGTTGAGAGTGGTGAGAATGTGGAACTCACTGCTACGTGCAGTGGTTGTAGAAGGTAGCATTGACATATTAAAGGAAGGGTTGATTCATACATGAGGGAGAAGGGAATAGAGGGACATGGGGGAAAAGTGGGAAGAGGTAATTAGAGTGGGAGGAGGATACGCGGAGTGTTACACCAGTTGGGCCGAATGGCCTATTTCACTGCTGTACATTCACACCAATTATGGACATCCTTTGTGTTCAGCAGAGCAAGTACAGAGACTTGTGTTTTGTGGTATAATATATTTGAAATATAATTAAAAAGAACCTAATTAAATCAACGGAAATACGGAAAAGACTTCTGGCAACATCTAATAACTGAGGGACTAGAAAATTTAATATTAGGTTTAATGTGCCTTATTTTTCTAATGGCTTAATTTTGTCATTTTTACAATATTTGAAAAAACAGATTGGCGATCACGTCCTTTTAGGCAGTGGTTTTGTATTGTTTGCTATCTGGTGGGTGGAAATATTTAATGTTGACCTAGCTGCCTATTACTGGCTTCACAGCCTGTGATGAGTTAGCAAAGCCTCCAGCTGTCATCACCCCCTTTAGGAGGAGGAGTTCTGCAGCCCCCACACACCTTGTACAGGCGATGATTTTTGTTTCTGCGTGTGTGCTATGCCTCGGTTTTAAGCAGAGAAGAGCCTTGTCATTTGAGGAGAGCCCACATGCCATCCCACGCAGGATCTCCCAGACAGTTCAGCAGCAAACACCGACCTCTTTGAAGCAGAGTTCTTTTACAAAGGGGATCCCCTGTGAGACGTGGATGGAGTGCAAAATGTTTTTTTCCAACTGCTGCACTTAAGCAGACTGCAGAGCATATATCTTGAATTTTATAGTACTCTGCCCACGTAGGGCAGTAGCTTAGTATTACAGATTATAGACCTGATCTTTAACTAATTCCTTCATTGTTTCCAGAATAGATGTTTCAAATAAAAAAATAGTCTGTGTGTCTGTACATTCAGTACTCTGTGTTACATTTTTTTGTCCTATTCAGCAAAGTTAGCAAAGGTTGTTTAACTCCATGAAATCTGCATGAAAATGTTCAAGACTAAACAGGCTGGAGGCTCTTTAGAAAAGAGAAGGCTGAGGGCTGACCTAATAGAGGTCTTTAAAATTAGGAAGCGGTTTTGAAAGGGTAGATGTAGAGAAGATGTTTTCACTTGTGGGAGAGTCCAAAACTAGGAGTCATAAATATAAGATAGTCACCAATAAATCCAATAAGGAATTCAGGAGAAACATTTTTACCCAGAGACTGGTTAGAATGTGGAACTTGTTCCCACAAGGAGTAGTTGAGGTGACTGGCATAGATGAGGGAGAAAGGAATAGAAGGACATGCTGATACGGTGAGATGAAGTAGGGTGGGAGGAGGCTCATGGGGAGCATAAACACTGGTCCAACACACTTGTGTTGCAAGTAGACGCAGCCATGTTTCTTTCACTCTTTTCCACCAGACAGCAGTAAGAAAAGTGGAATTGGGGAAGAGGAAGGGCAAAAGATTGACTTGGGAAATCTTTACCCAATAATGATTACCAGCTCCCAGACAAGTCTGACTGAAAAGACTTTATCTGATGTCTAAAGAAAGCCCTTCAGACTCTATTGGACAAGGGTGTAGGGGTCACAGAATTGCAGCTAGCTTGTAGCTTTCATCCTTTTAGTCCTTTTAGTGGTAAATGATGTTTGCCCAGAAGTTCAGGATAAAACCCCAGCACTGGAACATGTTTTCCTCAAAGCAGCCAATTGAACTATTTAGGTTAAAGTAAACAACACTTCGCACCTAAATAGGAGGAAACAAACAGGGCTTGCCTGAAGAGGTAAACATCAGCCCATTCTGTAGAGACTCTCATCTCTTCCTCATGGGCATCAAATGATACTCTGGAACATTCAGGAAGGACTTGCGTTACGTCTTTGGTTGTCAGACAGGTGATGCCTTTATTTGAAGTGTACCTTTTAATTGAAACAGAAACCAATAATCAACTTGAGTCCAGAACTTCTGACTGATAATTCTCCGACCTCAGTTTCCTCTGACCATAAATTGTTGTTTTCAGGTGATAGCTGATTTGTTTCACTTGACAACGGGAGCAATATCCGATTACTATTCATTGACTAAATTTGAAATCTTCATGTAATAATAAACTCCTTCTCTCGCTTCTACTAATGAACTGTTTTTAAAAATATCAGTCTATTACTGCCGTGGAGCACATACCTTACTATTGGAGGGAAGATAGTTTATACCTTGTAGAGCGCACCAAATTCAGACAACTTGAATGTTCAGCAGCAACAACGTAGACTTTTTTGGACTTCATTTAATTTATAACTCATATACTTCCTTTCCACAAAAGTGGTAAAATGCAAAACATAAATGACTCTGTCCCTGGTACTTACTTCATTCACCTAATCACTTGTACCCTCCCTGATCTTTTATTACAGCAAAGATTTTTACAATGCTGAACTAAAACTTGATTCATTTGCATTAATATTTAATATTTCTACACTGTCTACCGAAGATACCTCGGCAGCAGCTGTTGTCATCTGTTTTAGGAAAGGCAGAAAGGCATATTCCTCCTGACACCTCCGGCTAAGTCTGTGCTTCCAGCATAGGATCTGAATTTAGTACTGTTCAACTGAGGGTCCTATGCATTCAACCAACAATTGCACGGGTAGAAATCAGGAAGGTTTTGGCTTTGCATTCACAGTAATACTTTTCCAAACTGTTGAATTGCTTAGGTGCTTTTATATTGAAATATAAGGGCATCCTTTGATCTAATCTAACACTCATCCCTGAATTTTTCTTTTTGATCGAATCTATAATCTTGCAATGTTTTAATGCTCAGCCATATATGCCGACTCGAGACTATAAAGTGCACATCTTAGCCCTATGCTCAGTCATTCTACACTGACTGTTTCCTGTTTATCTATTGCAAAACATAACAATTAGGTTGTTTCATCACCAAACAGAGTGATACATACTAAGTGAGGCCTAAAAGAAAAAAAATCTTGTTCACTATGCTACTTTCCCTTTCTCTAAATAAGGTAGGGCTTATATGGGGAGAGTATTTACCATGTGCAGATGGGTATTGTGAATATTATTGGCCCAAAATATGGGAACAAACCAACTGGTAAATATGAATTTAAAATAAAAACCATATGCATGCCCACATTTACTGCCCCACTGGTGTCACGCTTTTTGATCAGCTCAGATAAGAACGGAAGAAATAGGAGCAGGAGTAGGCCATTTGCCCCCTCAAACCTGCTCCGCCATTCAATAAGATCATGGCTGATCTTCGACCCCAACTCCACTTTCCTGCACTATCCCCATATCCCTTGCTCCCTTAATATCCAAAAATCTGTTGATCTCTGTCTTAAATATACTCAAGAGGCCGGTGTTGGGAGCAGAGAGAGCGGCGGTACAGTGAATATTTAAACTCAGTTTCGCAGGCTTTTTTCCTCAGAGGCTTCAATTCAATTCAAAAAGTGACTAGGGCAAGAGGAAGCAGCTGATTGGGTGAGTACGGCCAGGTGAGTATTTACACTACTCTATAGTTTGACAGTTAAGGTTAATAGTTTATAAAGTTTAGAAGGTCTTAATTTTTGTGGTTATAGTTTCTAAGGTCTCTGTTGTGTAGCGGGGAGTGCTAGTAAACAAGGGCCCTTGAGTATATCATTTAATTTTAGTGTAATTAGTGGTATTGATTTGATTTAATTTAATTTAAATGAATTAAAGTGTAAGTCATGGCAGCACAGCTCGGCCCCGTGGCATGCTCCTCCTGTGCTATGTGGGAAATCAGGGACACTTCCTGTGTCCCTGACGACCATCTGTGCGGGAAGTGTATCCAGCTGCAGCTACTGGCAGACTACATTGTGGCGCTGGAGCTGCGAATGGATACATACTGGAGCATTCGCGATGCTGAGGACATCGTGGATAGCACGTTTAATGAGTTGGTCACACCGCAGGTAAAGGCTGCACAGGCAGGAAGGGAATGGGTGACCGCCAGGCAGAGTAGTAGACACAGGCAGGTAGTGCAGGGGTCCCCTGTGGCCATCCCCCTCTCAAACAGATATACTACTTTGGATATTGTTGAGGGAGATGGCTTATCGGGGGAAGGCAGAGCAGCCAACTTCCTGGCACCATGGGTGGTTCTGCTGTACAGGACGGGAGGAAAAAGAGCGGGAGAGCTATAGTGATAGGGGATTCTATTGTAAGGGGAATAGGTAGGTGTTTCTGCGGCCACAAACGAGACTCCAGGATGGTATGTTGCCTCCCTGGTGCAAGGGTCAAGGATGTCTTGGGGCGGCTGCAGGGCATTCTGGAGGGGGAGGGTGAACAGCCAGTTGTCGCGGTGCATATAGATACCAACGATATAGGTAAAAACTGGGATGAGGTCCTAAAAGCTGAATATAGGGAGTTAGGAGGTAAATTAAAAAATAGGGCCTCAAAGGTAGTAATCGCAGGATTGCTAACAGTGCTACGTGCTAGTCAGAGTAGAAATAGAAGGATATTTCAGATGAATACATGGCAAGAGGAATAGTTCAAGGGGGAGAGATTCAAATTCCTAGGACATTGGAACCGATTCTGGGGGAGGTGGGACCAGTACAAACTGGACGGTTTGCACCTGGGCGGGACTGGGACCGATGTCCGAGGAGGAGTGTTTGCTAGTGCTGTTGGGAGGGTTTAAACTAAAATGGCAGGGGGTTGGGAACCTGTGCAGGGAGACAGAGGAAAGGGAAGCAAGGATAGAAACAAAAGACAGGAAGGAGAACAGCAAAAGTGGAAGGCAGAGAAATCAAGGGTGTAAATCAAACAGGGCTACAGTAAATAATCATTCTAAAAGGACTAAGACTGTTAAAAAAAACAAGCCTGAAGGCTTTGGCCTAGAAATTCAGTATCGCCACGTTTGGGGCGCTATAGTCAAGCGTGCGCTAAATTTAGCGCCCGGCAAATTATCGCCACCTTCAGCGAAATTGAGTTGCTTCGCCCCAAGAGGTTCTTGGTGCGCTAAATCAGGCGCTGCACGACTATCCTAAGGCGCTAAGCCGGAGAGGCAAGGCGCTACCACCAAGGGCGGGTGCAGCGCAGGTGCGACCAGTTAGCGATTGCAGGCAGACACGCTGGCGCCGGTGACCTCTTAAAGGGGGAGGGTCGATTTGGCTTGCAGCCACGCCCTGCACATTGGAGCCCTGATTCTCGGCCTGGACAGACCTGCTGCGACATTGTTGCGCCTACAACCATGGAGAGGGCCAGGGAGCGAGCGCAGCGGTTGAGTGAGGGGGCGCTGAAGGTTCTGGTTGGCGCAGTGGAGCGCAGGCGAGCTATCCTCTTTCCGGACAGTCGCAGGAGGTCGCTGCCCAACGAATATCGAATAGCTTGGAGGGAGGTGGCACACAGAG
Organism: Somniosus microcephalus; assembly: GCF_052327205.1. NCBI lineage: Eukaryota > Metazoa > Chordata > Chondrichthyes > Squaliformes > Somniosidae > Somniosus > Somniosus microcephalus. Next base: position 6,007,064 of record NC_141016.1, on the reverse strand, counting down.
TGACCTCCAGCAGCATGGTACCTAGGACCCTAAGCATGCAGGTGCAGCAGGCGGTTAAGAAGGCAAATGGTACTAAGCATGCAGGTGCAGCAGGCGGTTAAGAAGGTGATGTAAAAAGGAATCTCACACATCAAGGAACTTTAAAGTAAGCTTTAAGCAACTTATAATTATACTATATACAAGAGCGGTCTTCACCATGCCTCTAGGAGAAGCCCTTTTACCATACTGAGCAGTTCAGTATTTATACTAGTCCAAACACAGGAAGTGACGTATGCACCGGAAGTGATGTATGCACAGAGTTCACAGTTCACAGGAAGTGATGTGCACATAACTTCATCCGGAAGTTATTTATTCTTATTACATTCTTCCCTCCTGCGAGATTAGAAGGCTGTGGTCTTCCTTTTATTCCGCAGCCGCCGAACGAGGAAGAGCCGCACCCGTTTGGGTTCCCGTCGTAGAGGGTCTCTGGTCCGCTTACATGCTGTTGGCCATTGGTCAGAGTCTGTGTGGCCTGGATTACCCTGTGAAGGGTCGGGGAGATCATGGCTTCGTGTACGAGCCCCAATAGGTGCAGAGTCGGTCTGTCTCTGTTCAGAGGGAGGTGCAGAGCTGGTCTGTGGCGGATCAGTACTTTGGTGCGCGGTACTGGGAGTACGGGGTTCTACCGGCACCAAGCTAGTTGGTGTCAGATCAGGATCCTGGAGAGGGGTACCCGGTAGGTTCCAAGAGGCTCCTGGTAAAATACCATCACTCGATGTCCCACTAGGTCCTGGTGGGCAGGGAGCCAGATCCCGTAATGATACGGTAGATTCTTGGCCGTCGGGATATCGTATGTATGCATAGGTGGGGTTGGCATCGGTTAGTTCGACCTCGTCTACGAGAGGGTCATTTTTAGACGTCCGAACGTATCTTCGGAGTAGTACAGGTCCAGGAGTAGTTAGCCACGACGGGAGGGATGTCCCATAAGATGAGCGACGCTGGAATCCAAAGAACCGCTCATGAGGTGTAGTATTTGTGGCTGTAGAAAGAAGGGACCATATAGAGTGCAATGCATCCGGAAGCACTGCTTCCCATTGCTGGTTTGGTAGGCCCCGAGATCTTAAAGCAAGATGTACGGAATTCCAGATGATACCGTTATACCTCTCTACCTGCCCATTTCCGATGGGATGATATGGCGTCGTTTTGCTTATAGCAATTCCCCGTTCTGAGAGGTAGTCCTTGAGTTCCCTTGACATAAAGGATGGACCCCGATCCGAGTGAATGTAAGCCGCCATGCCACAGAGAGAAAATACCTGCTCAAGGCAGCAGATTACTGTGGACGCCAGCATATTGGAGCAGGGGAAGGCAAATGGAAAACGTGAATATTCATCAATCATGGTGAGCAAATATGTGTTCCGAGTTGAAGAGGGCACTGGGCCCTTAAAATCGATGCTAAGTCATTGCATCGGTTGGGTTGCGTGTATGAGCATACCATCTGAGGGGCGGAAGAACTGAGGTTTTAATTCTGCTCAAAGCCGGCATTCTGAGCACATTTTCTTTACATCTCCAGTCGAAAAAGGGAGATTCCGTGATCGTACGAAATGTAGCATGCGCGTAACGCCAGGATGACACAATCCATTATGGACATCTATGAGATTAGAGGACGACATAGTGGAGCAGAATGCTCGTGTGAGGGTATCCGGGGCCACATTCTCCTTGCCAGGTCGATAGTGAATGGCGTAACCAAAAGAGGCCAGTTCCATCCTCCAAAGCTGTATTTTATTATTCTTAATTTTGGTTCGTTTTCGATTATCGAGCATGAAGGCGACTGATCGCTGGTCCGCGATTAATGTAAAGTGCTGGCGAGCTAGGAAATGGTTCCACTTCCGTACCGCCTCTATGATGGCTGTGGCTTCCTTCTCAACCGGAGGATAATGTAGCTCGGCACCTTGTAAGGTCCTGGACATATGCTACAGGACGACCTTGCTGATTTAGAGTAGCCGAGATCGCCACCTCCGAGGCATCACATTCGACTATAAAAGGGAGATTCTCATCGATGGAGTGAAGAGCCGCTTTCTCCAACTGTTTTTTTGAGAAGGTTAAAGGCTGCAACAGCCGCTGTTTCCAATGGAAATGATCTAGCATGCAGCAAGGGTTGGATTTTGTCTGAAAAATGAGGAATCCATTTAGCGTAGTATGCAAACAGACCGAGAGCCCGACGTAAAGAAGCCGGATTCTTAGGTGACGGGAGCTCTTGGAGCGGGCGAAGTCTTTCTGGGTCTGGCTTAATGATACCATTGCCTACGCAGTAGCTTAGGATGTTGATGGTCGGTTGCGACTCAACAGATTTAGATTCATTCAAAGTTAAGTTACGGTGATGGAGGGCATCCCGAAATTTTTGGAGGTTGGCGTCGTGTTCCTGTTGATCGTGACCTGCAATAGTAATGTTATCAAGATAGGGAAAAGTGTCCCTTAAGTTTTCCTGCTTAACCAGGCCATCCATTGCCCGTTGGAAGACAGCCACTCCATTAGTAACCCCGAATGGGAGGCGACGAAATTGGTACAGCCGTCCATTAGCCTCAAAGGCCGTGTACTGCTTATCTGAGACCTTCAAGGGTACCTGATGATAGGCACTTTTTAAATCGTAAGTTGAGAACACTTTGTATTCGGCCAGTTTATTAACCATATCATCAATGCGTGGCAATGGGTAGGCGTCCAAGTCAGTATATTGATTGATGGTTTGCGAATAATCAATGCATAGTCGTTGTTTGTGAGGTTTTAGAGGGTTCTTGACGATGACGACTTGAGCCCGCCAGGGCGACGAACATGGTTCGATGATATCCTCTGCTAAAAGTCGAGAGATTTCAGCCTCAATAAAAGATTGGTCTTCTTGACTAAAGCGCCGCGATTTCGTTATTATTGGTTTGCATCGAGGAGGAATACTGGCAAATAATGAGGGTTCATCAAGTGAAGCTGCTGATAATGCACAAAATGGTAATTTAGACAGTATATTAGAAATAGTAAGTCCAGGTTTGGATCCGCCGAACTCAATGGTGAGTTTCTTATGCTGTTTTTGGAAGTCCAGCCCTAAGATGAGATCACTACATAAGTCCTTGAGCACCGAAAGTCGGGTGGAGGGATACATGCGACCATTAAGTGTCATATCAATAATACAAAAGCCGGAGATTCTGGTATTAAGTGATGACTGAGCCATCGCAATTGCCTGGTCCGATGGGAAGATATGTAGTTTCAATTTCGCAACAATCTGTTCTCTAATGAAACTATCAGTACTTCCTGAGTCAATTAAGGCATCTAAGGTATGCCCATTAATTGAAACTTTTGCAGCTGCCTGAAACCGGTTCTGTGGGCAAGCAGCTGTAATTGGTGTGGTTGCACAGAGAGTGGCTGAAACTCTAGGTGTGCTTCTTCGGGAGAGAGCGCGAGAGGAAGCTTGATAGGTCCTAGCCGGAGCATCTTGATAGGCCCTAATTGGGGCAGTTCGGTAGGCCTTAGCTGGATAGGCCCTCGTAGAGGCCCTTGATTGGCAAACTTTTGCAAAGTGTCCCTTTTTATCGCAATGACTGCAGATCGCATTGCGAGCAGGGCAGAATTTCCTAGGGTGAAAAGAATCTCCACAAAAGAAGCATGAAGCATTCCTTCCTAGATTGCCAAGAGGCTGCTAAAGTAGGGTCATCCTCCTCTTCTTCATCAGAATTATCATCAGGATTAGATTCCTCCATGATAGGGTTCACCTGAGGCCACTTGAATCGTCTGGTTGCAGTTACAGCAGCAGATCGAGATCTGGGCAGCTGATAGAGGTCTGCATTTTTCTTTGCCAAATCCAGAGAACAAGCCAGGTCAAAAGCCTTTTGTAGCTCAAGTGTTTTACTTTCTAGTAGACGCTGGCGTATAAATGGAGAGGCAATCCCGCAGATGAAAGCATCACGAATCATTTCTTCGCGGTACAGCTCAGCTGAGGCTGCCTGAAAGTTACAATCTACGCTGAGCCTGCGAAGTTCTTGAAGGAATTTGTTAGTCGATTCCCCTGGCCCTTGTCGGGCTGTGGCCAGTAGATGTCTAGCATAGACCTCATCCAACACCTATGGGCCTCTCATGAAACTCACATGCACATTTACCACTTTACACACTGTAAGGGCTATTCGACCATGGGAGACAGTGCAGCCAAGATCAGGGCTTCACACTGTAAGGGCTATTCGACCATGGGAGGCAGTGCAGCCAAGATCAGGGCTTCACACTGTAAGGGCTATTTGACCATGGGAGGCAGTGCAGCCAAGATCAGGGCTTCACACTGTACTCAGAGCCTGTCCTTTCTCTTGCAGGGCAAGCTGGCCCACAATAGGAGGCAGCAGCAACGGACCGGGGGAGGCCGTCCAGAACTTAAAGACCTCAGCGATCTGGAGCAGCAAGTGGAACGGATTCTGGCAGGCCGGCTGATTGGCCCCGTCGCCACTGGAGATACCGACCCCGTTCTGGACAGCAATGGCAAGGTCATCACCTTTTTGACCTCTCTCTTTCCACTTGTGCCTCACACCAGCATCTTTTGCCACTATCGAACCAATGCAGTGCATTGCAGCACTCATGCCTCCCTCGCTGCCGCCCTGTCCTCACGCTAAAGAAACTCTTGTACCTCCTTGCTTTCAGATGCTGATTCGCCAGGTGAAGAGGCGGGCCCTCAAGCTGCCACTGTGAGTGATTCAGAAGGCGAGGAGGAGGAAGAGGAAGCCGGAACATCAGTGCCACCCTCAGCCGAAGCAGCCCATGGCCATAATGGGGACACGTCTTCCCTGGAGGGGAGCAGGGGGGAAGGGTCTGAAGAGGGTGAAGCTCCGGGGCCCAGCGGGCTGCAGCAATGCAGGGGGGGCGGTAGGGAAGCTCGGCGGCCTTCTCCCCGGAGGGAGAGTGTGGCCTCCAGTCCTGCTACAGTGAGCGCAGAGGAGGTGCGGCTCCTGCAGAAATGGGCGCCCAGGCGAAACACAGGCACACTGAACTCATGGCTGCAGTGGCAAGGATGCCTGACTCCATAGAGTCACTGGCAAGGAGTGTACAGGAATTCGGGGCAGCACAGGCAAGGAGTCTGCAGGACTTCGGGGCAGCACAGGCAAGGAGTCTGCAGGACTTCGGTGCAGCACAGGCGGCTTCCAGCCAAGTGCTTAGTCGTGCCATGCAGTCACTGGCTGGTCTGATGCAGACACAGATCAGGGCCACATGAGCACTAACTGCTGCCACCCTCGCTGGACCGGGCAGGATTTGCCGGGGCCCTCACCGCGCCGCAGCACACCAGCAGTCTGTGCTTCAGCAGATTGCTGCGCATGCTTCAGTGCTGCCCCGTGCGAGTGCCAGTGTCTCGTCCAACCAGGGAGTGCCTGTGCTCTGTCAGGTTGGCAGCATTCCTGCTGCCAACACTGTCACTCCTCCACTGCAGCTGCCACCACCCGTAGGGCAGACTGCTGCCGCCCATGCAGAGTTGGAGCAGTCAGCAGCCGGGCCCTCCAGGCCCAGAGCTGGTCCAGGCCATCCCCCAAGGGCATCTGCCGACTCACTATCTGACACTCAGCAGCCTTCCCCCAGCCTTGCTGCAGCCACTGGGGTCCCATTGCGGAGGAGCTGCAGGGTGGGAAGTGAGGCAGATCACCCTCGCAGGCCAAAAAGTAGGAGGTGTGGCAGAATGCTGTGATTTTTTTTAGTGAAGGCTGAGGGTCATGGTCATTTTTGGTTAACTCTTGTTCATTGTCTCCAGGTTGTGAGAGCCAGTTATGTGTCTGACTTTTTTGGGGGGTTTCCCTGTATTTGTTTGTCATGCGGGAAGTGCACAGAGTTTGTTAAATAAATAATTGTCTTTATTCAGATTGTGCATGTTTGCTCTTTGAACTATTTGTTGCCTTGACCGGCTCAGGGTTTGCGGACCGGTTCCATTCTTGTTCTTTCAATGGCACAAGCCATTCCCTCAGAGGGGGCCTAGAACCGACTTGCAATAAGACGCTGACGGACGGCCCTTGCACTTTGTGCCTCCCTCCTGTCTAGTTGCTCCTCCTCCTCCTCCTCCTGCTCCTCCTCCTCTGGTGGTCCTCCAATGTCTGCTGGCAGTGGCTGAGTCCTGAGGATAGCCAGGTTGTGCAGCATGCAGCACACTACAACAAAATGGGAGACTCGCTCAGGCGAGTACTGAAGGGCTCCCCCGGAATGGTCCAGAGAGCGGAACCGTTGCTTTAGTACGCCGATTGTGTGCTCAATGATGTTCCTGGTCGCTTGGTGGCTGTCATTGTATCGTTCTTCAGCAGGGGTGCTGGGCGCACGGAGCGGGGTCATCAGCCAGGTGCACAAAGGATAGCCCTTGTCCCCGAGAAGCCAACCTCCTGGGTGAGCCGGGGCTTCGAAAAGGTCTGCCACAGAAGTCTGGCGCAGGATGAAGGCGTCGTGGCTGCTGCCTGGAAAGCGGGCATTGACAGCTAGTATCAGCTGTCTGTGGTCACACACCAACAGGACGTTCAACAAATGGAACCCCTTCCGGTTGCGGTAATCCTCGGCATTCTCTAGAGGCGCCCGCAAAGCCACATGCGTGCAGTCAGTGGCGACCTGGACCCTGGGGAAGTCCGCTATTCTTGCAAATCCCATTGCGCGCTCTTGCTGCTTGTCCAGGGTGATGGGGAAGGAAATGTACTGACGTCTCCTTTTGAAGAGGGCATTCATGACTTGGCGGGTGCAGCAATGCACCGCGAACTGGGAGACATTGGCAATGTCCCCAGTAGCGGATTGGAAGGAGCCGGTGGCATAGAAGTTGAGAGCCACTGTCACCTTCACTGCCACCGACAGAGACGTCCTGCTCCTCAGCTGAGGCTGCAGATCTGTCTGAAGCAGGTGGCAGAGCTCAGTGACCACCACCCTTCTGAATCGAAGCCTCCGAATACACTGCTCCTCAGACATGTTGAGGTATGAGAACTGCTGGCGGTATACCCTGGGAGGGTAAGGCCTCCTGTGCCAACGCCTGTTGGCCCTCCTCCGTCTGGCCATGATTGGCAGTCTCTCGGCGTCCCTGAGCCCTCTCAATGCAATGCAGAAACCCAACGTTTCCACCCATTGCAGCCCCCATAATATGTGGCCACTCAAGACTATGGCACTGAAAAATCAATCCAACTGCAAAGTTCTGGGCTGAAGCCAGAAGTACCTGTGCGAGCGCTGAGTCAATGCAGAAAGCTCTCTCCCTTTGTCCCTCTGCAAATCTCTCTCTCTCTCACACAGAAGGAGTGGTCCAAAAATGACTACCACTAAGAAGCCAGGAAGAGCCCCCTTTAAATAGCGCCCCCCCCAGCCCCACAGCGACTGGGAACCGTTCCAGTCAACCAGTCACTGGGACCGCCAGGCGGAAAGAAGGGGGGCGCCACTGAAGTTCCGGTTCGGGGCGCATCAAGGGCGTTGCACCATGAAATGACGTCAGGATCTGCGCGCGCAGCTGAGCGGGCGTTGCGGTTTTGCGCCGCCGCTAAATGTCCGCTCAATTTCGTGAGAGGCGCAGGTCTCGCCGCGCCCGGGCGCTAGTCGCTTCGCGCCCCACTTATCGGCGCTAGCGGCTGGTGCTTACAACTGAATTCCTCCCCCTTTGTGTCTTAATGCGAGGAGCATTTGTAATAAGGTGGATGAATTAGCTGCGCAAATAGATGTAAACGGATATGATATAATTGGGATTATGGAGACATGGCTCAAGGGTGACCAAGGCTGGGAATTCAACATCCAGGGGTATTCAATATTCAGGAAGGACAGGCAAAAAGGAAAAGGAGGTGGGGTAGCATTGCTGGTTAAAGAGGAGATTAACACAATAGTAAGGAAGGATATTAACTCTGATGATGTGGAATCTGTATGGGTAGAGCTGAGAAATACCAACGGGCAGAAAACATTAGTGGGAGTTGCATACAGACCCCCAAACAGTAATGCTGAGGTTGGGGTTGGCAGTAAACAGGAAATTAGAGATGCGTGCAATAAGGGCACAGCAGTTATCATGGGTGACTTTAACCTACATATAGATTGGGCTAACTAAATTAGTAACAATACTAGGAATTCCTAGAGTGCATACGGGATGGTTTCCTGGACCAATATGTCGAGGAACCAACTAGAGATCCGGCCATCTTAGACTGGGTATTATGTAATGAGAAAGGATTAATTAGCAATGTTGTTGTGCAAGGCCCCTTGGGGAGGAGCGATCATAATATGATAAAATTCTTCATTAAGATGGAGAGTGAAGTAGTTGACTCAGAGGCTAGGGTCCTGAATTTAAATAAGGGAAACTATGATGGTATGAGGCGCGAGTTGGCTAGGATGGATTGGGGAGCGTTACTTAAAGGGTTGACGGTGGATAGGCAATGGCAAACATAAAAGATCGCATGGATGATCTACAGAACTTGTTAATCCCTGTTTGGCATAAAAATAAAACAAAAAAGGAGACTCAACTGTGGCTAACAAGGGAAATTAGGGATAGCATAAGATCCAAGGAGAGGACATATAAATTGGCCAGAAAAAGCAGCAAACCTGAGGATTGGGAGCAGTTTAGGATTCAGCAAAGGAGGACAAAGGGATTAATTAAGAGGAGGAAAATAGAATATGAGAGTAAGCTTGCAGGGAACATAAAAACTGACTGTAAAAGCTTCTATAGATTTGTGAAGAGAAAAAGATTGGTGAAGTCAAGCTTAGGTCCCTTGCAGTCAGAATCAGGGGAATTTATAATGGGGAACAAAGAAATGGCGACCAATTAAATGCATGCTTTGGTTCTGTCTTCACAAAGGAGGACACAAATAACCTCCCAGAGATGTTGGGGAACATAGGGCCTAATGAGAGGGAGGAATTGAATGAAATCAGTATTTGTAGGGAATTGGTGTTCGGGAAATTGACGGGATTGAAAGCCGATAAATCCCCAGGGCCTGATAATCTACATCCTAGGGTACTTAAGGAAGTGGCCCTAGAAATAGTAGATGCATTGCCAGTCATCTTCCAAAATTCTATAGACTCTGGAAAGTTCCCATGAATTGGAGGATAGCTAATGTAACCCCACTATTTAAAAAAGTTGGCAGAGAGAAAACGGGGAATTATTGACCGGTAAGCCTGACATCGGTAGTGGGGAAAATTATTATAAAAGATGTAATAGCAGAGCACTTGGAAAACAGTGACAGGATTGGACAAAGTCAACATGGATTTACAAAAGGCAAATCATGCTTGACTAATCTACTGGAATTTTTTGAGGATGTAACAGGTAGAATAGATAAGGGAGAACCAGTGGATGTGGTGTATTTGGACTTTCAGAAGGCTATCGATAAGGTCCCGCAAAAGAGATTAGCGTGCAAAGGTAAAGCATTTGGGATTGGGGGTAAGGTACTGACTTGGCTAGAGAACTGGTTGGCAGACAGGAAGCAGAGTTGGAATAAACGGGTCTTTTTCCGAGTGCCAGGCATTGACTAGTGGGGTACCGCAGGGATCGGTGCTAGGACCCCAGCTATTCACAATATACATTAATGATCTAGACGAGGGAACTAGATGTAATATCTCCAAGTTTGCAGACGACACAAAGCTGGGTGGGCGTATGTGCTGTGAGGAGGATGCAGAGAAACTCCAGTTTGGACAGGTTGGGTGATTGGGCCGATGCATGGCAGATGCAGTATAATGTGGATAAATGCGAGGTTATCCACTTTGGTGGCGAAAACAGGAGGGCAGATTATTATCTGAACGGCAATAGATTGGGAATAGGGGAAGTGCAACGAGACCTGGCTGTCCTTGTGCACCAGTCGCTGAAGGTAAGCATGCAGGTGCAGCAGGCGGTTAAGAAGGCAAATGGTATGTTGGCCTTCATAGCGAGAGGATTAGAGTACAGGAGGAAGGATGTCTTGCTGCAGTTGTACAGGGCCTTGGTGAGACCACACCTTGAGTATTGTGTGCAGTTTTGGTCGCCTTATCTGAGGAAGGATTTTCTTGCCATGGAGGGAGTGCAGCGAAGATTGATATTGGGATGGCAGGAATGACATATGAAGAGAGATTGGGTCAATTCGGCTTATATTCGCTGGAGTTTAGAAGAATGAGAGGGGATCTCATTGAAACTTATAAAATTCTAACAGGACTAGACAGACTAGATGCAGGAAGGCTGTTCCCGATGGCGGGGGAGTCCAGAACCAGGGGTTACAGTCTAAGGATAAGGGGTAAGCCATTTAGGACTGAGATGAGGAGGAATTTCTTCACCCATAGAGTGGTGAACCTGTGGAATTCTCTACCACAGAAGGCAGTGGAGGCCAATTCATTAAATATATTCAAGAAGGAGTTGGATATATTTCTTAAGGCTAAAGGGATCAAGGGATATGGGGAGAAGGCAGGGACAGGGTACTGAATTTGGATGGTCAGCCATGATCTCATTAAATGGCGGAACAGGCTTGAGGGGCCGAATGGCCTGCTCCTGCTCCTATCTTCTATGTTTCTATGTTTCTGTGTTTCAACGACTGAGCCTCCACAGCCCTCTGCGGTAGAGAATTCCAAAGATTCACCACCCTTCTGAGTGAAGAAATTTCTCCTCATCTCGGTCCTAAATGGCCGACCCCTTATTCTGAGACTGTGACCCCTGGTTCTAGACTCCCCAGCCAGGGGAAACATCCTCCCTGCATCTAACCTGTCAATCCCTGTAAGAATTTTGTATGTTTCAATGAGATCACCTCTCATTCTTCTGAACTCTAGAGAATATAGACCTAGTCTACTCAATCTCTCCTCATAGGACAATCCCCCCCCCCCGCCCAATCCCAGGAATCAGTCTGGTGAACCTTCGTTGCACGCCCTCTATGGCAAGTATATCCTTCCTTAGGTAAGGAGACCAAAACTGTACACCATACTCCAGGTGTGGTCTCACCAAGGCCCTATATAATTGCAGTAAGACATCTTGGCCGAGAAATTCACTATGGCCCCGCCAGCCGGCTAACGGCCAAAAGTTAGCGCTGGGCGCGGAGCCATGTGCGACCGTCCGATATTCGCTTTTTGCGCTCCAAGTCGGAAACGGCCGCTATTCCAGGGTGTGCCCGTCCCCGCTTGGGGCGCAGAAACTGAATTTCAGCGCTCTAAGTGCCACTGCGCCACCCGATGCGGTGCGGCAGGCTGCGGTACTGCAGGTCTCCTTCTCTTAAGGTGGAGGTGCCTGCAACGGGGAGATCGCCGCTGGATTGTGCCGGCAAATGAGCCCGGCACCACGGAGAAGTGCCGGGCTCGCGGAAAGCAGCCGGCAATGCCGCGGGGGGGGTGGTAGAGGAGGCCGGGGAAGGAGGTGCGGGCAGGCGGCCGCCGAAAAAGCGGCCGGCCGCACCTCCACCTTTATGCGCCCCACTAAGGCTGCAGTAAGGCCCTGGTCTCCGGATGTTAGTAGCGGCCGCCACGGCGGAGGCGGCGGCAACTGAATATGGGCGTCGGGCCGGCATCGGGGCGGAAACGGGGCACTGCGCACACCGATGACGTCATCGGTGCCGGCGCAGCGCTACCGGCTACCGCTGCCATTACCGCCGAGCTCAATATCAGCGCAACCTCCTATACTGGCGCAGAAACCCTCTTTAGGCGGTAACTGGGCGCAAAGCTTGCAGCGCCTTACTGAATTTCTAGGCCCTTTACTCTTATACTCAAATCCTCTTGTAATAAAGGCTAACATAACATTTGCTTTCCTAATTGCTTGCTGTACCTGCATGTTAACTTTCAGTGATTCATGTCGAAGGACACCCAGGTCCCTCTGAACACCAACATTTCCCAATCTCTCACCATTTAAAAAATACTCTGCTTTTCTATTTTTCCTACCAAAGTGGATAACTTCACATTTCTCCATAAGAACAACTAATAGACACAGCCCTGTAACAATGAGCAATCGGGGAAAATGTATCAAATGGGGAAAAAACAGAAACTGAACCAATCATATCACTCAAAAAAAATCTTTTTAGGTACAATAAATCTGAATTCAGTAACAAGAAGTGATGAAAATCTACCAGTAAAAGTAGGAATGAACTGAACCAGTCAAATAGCTTATTTTTTTTCCAAAAACCTTTCCTGTTCCATTTTATCTTTCTCACAGATTTGAATATTCAAGGCAGAAAGTAAGGTTTGTAACATTAAAAAAAATTAAAATTATACATTTCATGCAGACACTAAACTGATAATGAATACTGAGTATTCCATAATAACATCCCTGTTGTTATAAAATGACATATTCGTCTTCTCACAGTGAGCAATGCCATGGAAGATCTGCTATTGTTATATAATTTTCACAGATTTTGCTGTTTTTAGCATTTTATACATAATAAAATATTTAACATGATTATAAAATAACATTTCGATTCAAGCTTCAAAGGAAAATTCATAACCAGAAAGATTAATGATTGCCCATCAGGTTTTCGACCTTGTTCACTGTGGAACATTTGGTGAGGGTTATGAATCGTGCATTAAAAATTAAATATCAATATCAAATTTTATTCACTGCATGAAGTTATTTCTTGAACTTGTGAAGCTTCTTGCAAGTAACCTTACCTCTTATTTTTCAGATATTTTGAGATAAGATTTTAAAAACATCTGTTAAAAAGTCTGGCATGTTCAAAAATAAATTTCCAGCTACCTTTTGAAAAAACAAAAACAATTGTTACATTTCCTTTATTTTTCTACTCTCCCCCAAAAGTAATCCTGGGCCACATGTCAGTTCTATCTGAGAGGTGAATGAGTAGGTGCATGACCTACTTCCAGGCCTCTGTAGATGCGACTCTAAGTCAATGACTAGAAATTGTACAAATGCAGACTCAAAGCAACGATTTTCTTTCTCTGGCAGCTCTTTTCAGTGATACAGGTGAGATTACGGGCTTACTCTGAATTTGTACCTCAGCACCCTGTGGCATGCTGCTACATGTCAAGTCATAAGAACATAAGAAGTAGGAGCAGGAGTAGGCCATACGGCCCCTCGGGCCTGCTCCGCCATTCAATAGGATCATGGCTGATCCGAATCTAGACTCACGTCCACTTCCCTGCCCTCTCCCCGTAACCCCTAATTCCCTTATCTGCTAGGAAACTGTCTATCTCCGTTTTAAATTTATTTAATGTTGCAGCTTCCACAGCTCTCTGGGGTAGCAAATTCCATCGATTTACTACCCTCTGAGTGAAGAAGTTTCTCCTCATCTCAGTTTTGAAACGGCAGCCCCTTATTCTAAGATTATGCCCCCTAGTTCTAGTCTCACCCATCAGTGGAAACATCCTCACCGCATCCACCCGATCAAGCCCCCTCACAATCTTATATGTTTCGATAAGATCGCCTCTCATTCTTCTGAACTCCAATGAGTAGAGGCCCAACCTACTCAACCTTTTCTCATACGTCAACCCCCTCATCTCCGGAATCAACCGAGTGAACCTTCTCTGAACCGCCTCGAGAGCAAGTATATCTTTTCTTAGATATGGAAACCAAAACTGCACGCAGTATTCCAGGTATGGCCTCACCAATACCCTGTATAACTGCAGCAAGACTTCCCTGTTTTTATACTCCATCCCCCTTGCAATAAAAGCCAAGATTCCATTGGCCTTCCTGATCACCTGCTGCACCTGCATACTAACTTTTTGTGTTTCATGCACCAGGACCCCCAGATCCCTTTGTACTGTAGCACTTTGCAGTTTCTCTCCATTTAGATAATAACTTGCTCTTTGATTTTTTCTGCCAAAGTGCATAACCTCACACTTTCCAATATTATATTCCATCTGCCAAATCTCTGCTCACTCACTTAGCCTGTCTATGTCCTTTTGCAGGTTTTTTTATGTCCTCCTCACTCACTGCTTTTCCTCCCATCTTTGTATCGTCGGCAAACTTGGATATGTTGCACTCGGTCCCTTCCTCCAAATCGTTAATATAGATTGTAAAGAGTTGGGGTCCCAGCACTGACCCCTGCGGAACACCACTAGTTACTGATTGCCAGCCCGAGAACGAACCATTTATCCCAACTCTTTGTTTTCTGTTAGATAGCCAATCTTCCACCCATGCCAGTATATTACCCCCAATCCCATGATTTTTTATCTTGATCAGTAATCTTTTGTGTGGAACCTTGTCAAATGCCTTTTGGAAGTCCAAATACACTACATCCACTGGTTCCCCTTTATCCACCCTGTATGTTACGTCCTCAAAGAATTCGAGCAAATTTCTCAAACATGACTTCCCCTTCATAAAACCATGCTGACTCTGTCCTATTAAATTATGTTTATCCAATGCTCTGTTACTGTTTCCTTAATAATGGACTCCAACATTTTGCCAACCACAGATGTTAGGCTAACTGGTCTATAGTTTCCAGCTTTTTGTCTACTTCCCTTCTTAAATAAGGGTGTTACATTAGCAGTTTTCCAATCTGCCGGGACCTTTCCTGAGTCCAGGGAGTTTTGGAAAATAATCACCAATGCATCCATAATCCCTACCGCCACTTCTCTCAAGACCCTAGGATGTAGGCCATCAGGTCCGGGGGATTTATGCGCCTTAAGTCCCATTATTTTACCGAGTACCATCTCCTTAGTGATTTTAATCGTGTTTAGCTCCTCCCGCCCCCCCATTGCCCCCTGTTTGTCCAGTGTTGGGATAATTTTAGTGTCCTCTACTGTAAAGACTGATACAAAATATTTATTCAGCGTTTCTGCCATCTCCATGTTCCCCACCACTAGTTTCCCGGTCTCATCCTCTGAGGGACCAACGTTCACTTTAGCCACCCTTTTTCTTTTTATATAGCTGTAGAAACTCTTGCTATCTGTTTTTATATTTTTTGCTAGTTTACTTTCATAATCTATCTTCCCTTTCTTAATTAATCTTTTAGTTATTGTTTGCTGGCTTTTAAATGCTTCCCAATCTTCTATCCTCCCACTAGATTTGGATACTTTATATGCCCTTGTTTTCAGTCGGATACCATCCTTTATTACTTTACTAAGCCACGGATGGCTGTCTTTTCTTTTACTCCCCTTTTTCCTCAGTGGAATATATATTAGGATATCATCTTTTATAGATCTCTATCAGAAAACTTTTTATACTGTTTCAGCTCAACTTCATTCTTTTCACTTTCCTTTTATATAATCTGTGAAATGAGAGCCTTTGACAGCAGGCAGTTCTGTGCAAAACCTTGATAATTAACATAACTGGTTTTGGACACTGGCAACAGCTGTGAGACATTGCCTATTGCTGGACACACAAGGGGAAATTTTAACTGGAAGCAAGATTCAGGCAGGGCGGGCGGCAAACCCGCATAATGCCAGCAGCAGGAGACCCAGCTGATTTTAACTGCTTGGCCTCATTATAATATGATTGGCAGGCTTCTAGCCTAATTACATTGGGAGCAGGCCTCCACCCTCTTGCAGTGAGGGATATCTGGTGGGCCGTCCGCGGCCTATTTAAAGCGTGAATGCACCTCTTAAAGGGAGGTTGCATTCACATCTGCTGGATGGCTGGCTAATACAGCGCTGATTCTTCCAAAATGAGTCACAAGGCTGTCCCCAAGTTCTCCGATGCCTCCCTGGAGATTCTACTGGAAGGGGTCATGGCAAGGAAGGATATTCTCTTTCCCAGGAATGGGAAGAAGATTCCAAAGCCCGACATCTAGCAGACCTGGAGAGAAGTTGCTGAGCTTGAATTTCAGGAGCATCACCACCACAACCTGAATTAAATGCAAGAAACATCTCAGTTACCTGAGAAGAGCAACAAGGATGAGCATCGGTCTTCATTTCTCCCTCCGTCTACATAATACCTGGCAACAATCCTGCCCCCTGCTCTCCTCCCAGCACTCTGAATACTTTCCTCACCTGCATCACATCCTTCACTCTCAACTTTTAACCATATTTCTTAATGATTTGGCTGAAGGAATAGAGTTATATATTGAAGTGTGCAGATGACCTGAAGTTAGGGAGGGATAGTAAATAGTGCAGATGGGAGCAGGAAGTTGCAAAGTGACAGAGACAGATTAAGTGAGTGGGAAGAACTGTGGCAAATAGGGTTCAATGTGGGCAAGTGTGAGGTCATCCACTTTGGACCCAAGAAAGATAAATCAGAGTATTTTCTAAATGTGAGAAACGAAGAAATGTAGAGCAGCAGAGATCTGGGAGTCCAAGTTCACAAATCATTAAAAACGAGTAGACAGGTACAAAAATCAATCAAAAAGACCAGTGGATTGCTGGCCTTTATCTCAAGAGGGCTGGAAAACAAAGGGGAGCAAGTTATACTTCAGTTGTATAGAGCCTTGGACAAACCCCATCTGGAGTACCGTGTTCAGGTTTGGGCACGGCACCACGAGAAGGATATATTGTCCTTGGAGAGGGTGCAACAAAGATTCACTGGAATGATACCAAGGCTTGGAGGGTTAAATTATGAGGACAAACTTGGCTTGTATTTTCTTGACTATCGATGATTGAGGGCTGATCTGATTGAGGTGTTTAAAATGTTAAAAGGATTTGATTAGGTAGATACAGAGAAACTATTTCCTCTGATGGGGGAATCAGTAATAAGGAGACATGATTTTAAAATTAGAGCTAGGCCATTCAGGAGTGAAATCAGGAAGCAGTTTTTCACACTTGGGGCAGTAGAAATCTGGAACTCTCTTCCCCCAAAAGGCTGTGGATGCTATCACAATTGGAGCTAAAAATTGGGTAGTGCCCCATTTGGGGTGCTAGCTTTGCCGGGGCACTAGCGCCCCCGCGCCGGAATTTGAGTGGTTGCGCCCCAAGAGGGAAGCGCCCCGCATCCCTCTTGGAGCGCTGCAAGTCAATATCACGGCACTACGTTCCCTGGTATTGCAGGCCTTCCTCCCCTTCTTAAAGGGGAGGGGCCTTGCGCGGTGCGACCCAGGGCCCAGCTGGGCCACCGGGTATCAGGAGTGCCAGCAAAAGAGCCCGACACTCAAGAGAAGCGCCGGGCTCTTGAAGCGCAGCCGGCACTCCACGGTGGGGGGGAGGGGGGGGGGCGGTTCAGGAGGCCGAGGACGGGAGCGCAGACAGGTGCTGGCAGGCGGCCAGCGTATAAAATGGCCACCCCGCACCTCGCCTTTAAATAGCGCCTCCCCGGCCGCAGGTAGGCCCCCCTGACCCCGTCGGACATGGCGTCCGGTGGTAAGTCAGGGGGCGCTACCAAAGATCGTGGCCGGGGCACTGCGCATGGCGATGACGTCATCGCTGGCGGCGCCGTGCTGCGGGGTGCTACCGGTTAGCGCCGCCGCTAACTTCCCGCTGAATTTCGCAGGAGGCGTGGGCGGCGCCGTGCCCGGACGCTAGTTGCTTTGCACCCCATTGGCGCCAACGGAAGGTGCAAAGCAACCCAATTTTTCCCCCTTGGAGTTTTATTGCATATATACTTAATTCTTATAATAAATTCAATGTGGTTTTAACCTAAAGAATATTGTCTGACATTGTGGTATTTTCCATCTTTTGGAGAGGACAGGGGTACATGATTAGTAATCTCTAGTGTGTAACCTAGCGGCAAAAGGGTAATTGTTCTTCCTATGGCATGCTACTCTCACCTGTTTTAAGTTGTAACTTTTAGTTCATAGGGAACAAAGGTTTGTGTTTGCAAACGCTAATCTGCCATGGGTATTAATAAAGATTGCTTGGAGAGGCCTGAATCCGAACATTATTCAAAATACAATTAGATGCCATAATGGGGACGGTACTGTATTATGAGAATGAACTTGAATGGGTTGAATGACCTTTTCTCACGCATAAGTTTTCTCATGTTCTTATTATGGGGACTGTGCAGTAGTCGGGGTAGAATATTGCTCTTTCAACTCTGGGCTTGGGTTTAAATCCAACCTAGAAAGCAGAGTTTCAGGCCTGCTCTCTGGAGGTTTTAAGAATAATGAGCTTGGACAGTCTGACCTCGGTTTTCACTTGCTGCCAGTTTGAAGCACAGAATTGTCTGCAGTTGGGAATGATCGTCACTGAAACCTCTGGGCCTTTATGAGAAATGGAAGTGTCACATTAATTACACAGTTGTTGTTGCTTATCTCAGGTTGTAGTTAAGCAGATTGTTGTGGCAGTGGAAAGGGAGCTTTATCTTCGATCTGACCCATGCTGCAACTGATGTGTTACTGGGGGCTGTGGTTCTTTGCACTTGATCCCTGCAAGCTATTGCCCCATTGTAGAGTACTCCGACTTGGACAAGCAGGGGGATCTTT
The DNA here is from genome assembly GCF_052327205.1 of Somniosus microcephalus. NCBI lineage: Eukaryota > Metazoa > Chordata > Chondrichthyes > Squaliformes > Somniosidae > Somniosus > Somniosus microcephalus. The sequence goes on along the minus strand of NC_141016.1, from coordinate 5,988,912 downwards.
TCAATACTCAGTTGGCAAGCTTCACTGTTTTAGCCAGGCGTGTGTGTCCCTGTGCATATGCGCAGGACCCCACGTCATGGCTTTTGCCATCCTATGCTTATGTTCCCTGGGCGTAAGAATTAACTACAGGAGGTAAGTGCGAACACCAAATCCAGAAAACCAAAACTATTTACGTGCATTTCACAGCAGTTTGGATTCCATGCACATCAGACATCCAGTTAATTAAACAAAATGTTGGTGTTCGGTACAAAAAGTGAATCAGACATCAACAACAACTTGCCTTTACTGTAGTGAAATGTCCTAAGGTACTTCACAGGAGTGTTACCAAACAATATTTGACACTGAGCCACATAAAGAAATATTAAGACAAGTGACCAAAAGCTTGGTCAAAGAGGTAGGATTTAAGGAGCGTCTTAAAGGAGGAGAGCGCAGTCGAGAGGCGGAGAGGTTCAGGGAGGGAATTCAGAGCTTCCCTCACCTTGATGTACAAAGAAATTGATCCCCTCTCCAAAACAGTGAAATCTTTCATGCCAGCGTTTCAAAAGTGAGTAGAGTTTAAAGTATGGTAGAAAGGCAACTTGAAGTGCAGGCCAACTTTATATATTGATCAGCTTTCCCACAGTAATTAGAACTCTGATGTTTGAGGCACTCACAGAATAGCATTATGTGTGCCTACGTTGTGACAGGAATTCCCTCATTAAATAAATATTTAGTGTGTAGGAGTGGAGCAACTCCTGGTGACGTGCACATCGACAGTTATCACTTTGGAGCAGATTTTCTTTTTTAAATTACATTGTAGGGCAATTAAATTTTGAATAGTGGTTACTGCTGTTAATTGTACAAGGGGCGATAAGCTTTGAATAAATCTTCTTTTACAAAATAATTAATGAATTTAGTTTTATCTGCAGAAGACCAGTTCTTTCAAACCAAATGCTGATGGCATTCTCATTTTTTTAATGCACACTGAGCTGTTTGAAATGTCGTCATGTCTAACAAATACTTGTTTAATTCAAACATTGCTTTAAAGGGATTATCACTCAACAAAACCCAATGCTAACAACAATATTACTTCCATTTGCATAACTCTTTAACCCTTGGCGCTACCTCCCAGATACTTGTCAGTATTGCCACAAAACCAGTCTCAAGTTTTCCTTCCTTATTTCCAAACAGGCACACCTGGCTCCCTGCATTGCACTATTGGTTGTAGATCAGTGTGCTCTGAACTGAGCAGTCTACTGCTCAAGGAATCATGGGGGGAGCTCGTCAGGCTGTATCAACAAAAAAATGCACTAGAGGCTTGCAACCAAATACTGTTAATAAGAAAATTTTCCAGTGAACAGTCTGATATCATAAAAGGATAAAAGGCTATATTCTCCTCCATTCGCTATTCTCCAATGAAAAAGTAGATGTGAGTATGAAGCAGTGTTTCCTACTTTATGCTCTACTTTTTTGCTAAAATTAGCAAACAGAAGAAAATGTAGCCCAATTTTTTTCCCTAATCTTGGATCTCATTCTCCAGTGAAATTGATTTGCCTATTGACCGAGTAAGTTCAAAACATATACAGGAAATTCTTTTTTATCCAGCACCGACGGGACCGGCGTGGTGCCGGTTTATCAAAAAGTCCAGATTACAGCGAGGTATCGTAAAAGGTACGAGAGCCCCGTACACGGCCACAGATCCTGGCGTCCCTGTTGCATGGCAACAGGTGCAGGAACCCCGGTTACACGGCCACAGATCCAGGAACAGCCACTAATATAAAGTAAAACTTACCTGAACCTACTCCTGAATTTTGCCGGTTAACAGAGATTTCCGGTTATTTAGGTGCCGGTAAATCGAGAGTTTCCTGTATAAGCATTATAGACTGTACTATATTATGGATCAAAACTGCATATAGAGTAAATACTATGAATATTTTAGCAATCTTTTTCCCCCATCTCTTTAATTCGCTTGTTTTAGTTAACATAGAAACATAGAAGCTAGGAGCAGGAGTAGGCCATTCGGCCCTTCGAGCCTGCTCCGCCATTCAATGAGATCATGGCTGATCATCCAAATTCAGTACCCTGTCCCTGCCTTCTCCTCATATCCCTTGATCCCTTTAGCCTCAAGAAATATATCCAACTCTTTCTTGAATATATTTAATGAACTGGCCTCCACCGCCCTCTGTGGCAGAGAATTCCACAGGTTCACCACTCTCTGGGTGAAGAAGTTCCTCCTCATTTCAGTCCTAAATGGCTTACCCCTTATCCTTAGACTATGACCCCTGGTTCTGGACTCCCCGGCCATCATAAACATCCTTCCTGCATCTAGTCTGTCCAGACCTGACAGAATTTTATAGGTTTCGATGAGATCCCCTCTCAATCTTCTAAACTCCAGTGAGTATAAGCCCAATCGACACAATCTCTCCTCATATGTCATTCCTGCCATCCCAGGTATCAGCCTGGTGAATCTTCGCTGCACTCCCTCCATGGCAAGAACGTCCTTCCTCAGGTAAGGTGACCAAAACTGCACACAATACTCAAGGTGCGGTCTCACCAAGGCCCTGTACAACTGTAGCAAGACATCCTTGTTCCTGTACTCGAACATACCATTTGCCTTCTTAACCGCCTGCTGCACCTGCCAGTTAAGGTGACCCAGCCAGTGGAATTCTCCAAGCTTCAACCAATCTGACATTGGTCATTTTGTTCCACCCTGAGGAGCACTTGGGGTGGAATGAAATGATTAGAGTTGGCTTTTCTTCTCCAGATTCTCCATTCCGATAATCAGGAAATGACAAAATAGTAAAGCTGTGAGCTGGAAGATTTAGGAAGTGGGTAGTTCCAGAAGTCATACTCAGGACTATCTGGTTGCAAAATATTGCCACTCAGATCTCTGAATTACCTCTGTCACTTGCCAGAATTAGGTTTTCAATAAAAGGTCTTCTGCATTATAGATTACAGGATTGAAAACTTCTGTGGATATAAGTGCCTCAGACATACTGAACTATATTTAGCTGAATTTAAATAGCTTTGCGTAATCTACCATAAAAGATGAAGGGGTTCTGGGTGGTGGAGATTTGAGATTGGTATAAGTCTAAGAAGGTGGGGCAGGGAGGGGTGTGGGTGGGTAGTTTAGGTGCAGGTGCAAATTGTGGGTGATGTGTATGCAGATTTTAAGTCCAAGCATGATCTAATCACTTCTGAGCAAGAGTCACGTGCAATAAAGATCATATTACATTGTTTTCTTGTACACCCTGATTATAATACAAGTCTATTTTTTAAATTTTTATAGCACAATTTAAATTTCATATTTAAGTAGTTGGTTGGAGAGACTCTTTTAATGGGGTATTGGTGTATGTAACAGTAATTGATGTTCATGCCACAGATGTCAAAGCCAGAAATCATGCCAGTTTGGTAGATGGCGTTAACCAGAAAAGTCGTGACAAGAGAACTGCTGCTTTCAATGTTGTAAAACTGTGAAAGACATGGAGGAAAGCTGCAGGGACTGCTATGGGCAGAGAGAGTGAGAGAGATGTGGCGTAAACTCTGTGGGCACTAATGGTTTTTGATGAATATTATAAAGAACTTATCTAGTTAATCAAAAAAAAGTGAGAATTAATGCATGGCAAAAGCCAAAATGCCTAGAATGAGCATAGCAGATGCAGCGCAATGCGAGTTCTTAACATACTAAATGTTGATGCTGTGCTATGACATTTTGAGCAGATTAAAGCTCCACCTTCTATTTTAGCATAACATGCCAAACCATCAGTTATAACCATAAAAGAATTCCGCCTTTTTCGGAATGTGACTTGTCATTGTACTCTGTGTATTCAGAAGCTATGTACTAATGGCAATGGTAGGTTGAAATGGGCACAAAATATGGCAAGTTTTAATCAACTTTGTCACAGGTTGCTCCATTAGCAAAGCTCTGAAGTAATAGGATGTGTGTTTGTGCATGTCATCCTCCACCTGGTGAAGTCCCCGTCCTCTTCAACTGTGATATCAGAAGGTACTAAGCCGAGGCCAGGCACTTTCCCATAGTGAGGGAGGGGGACATAACCATGTGCTGCTTTTGTGCAACTCTATGTTGCCAATTTTAGGGTGGTGTTGGTGGAGTTACCTGTTTAATCAGGAATGGCGCTTGGCATGAAGCGTTTCAATAAATAGTACGGGGAGGGAGGAATGCCTTGAAAGAGTTATTGTCACCTGTTTATAAAAAAAAAATCAACAATTAAAGCTTGCTGTATAGTCAGTGGTACAACTCGTGTAGTCATATCTGTTCTGTGCTTACTATAGAATAGGTTGTACTAATCTGGACTGTCAGTGCTATTTTTTTTGTTGGAGCTCAAAGTTTACATGATTTTTGCAGTTCCACATACTTGTTAGTTTTACTCACCCTGAAACATTGTGGATGGTTCCTAAGATGTATTTCCATCACTGGACTTAGCATTGTGTTATGTTTATGGATCCCATTAATAAATGCCACCCTGGTGAATATGGAATGATTGTGGACCTCAAGAACAGTTTCATACAGGCATATCCGAGCAGAATGTAAATATGCTCTTCTGCTGCAGATGAATAGCGCTAAATGTTTTAGTGGAGTAACTTCAATATATGTTTGAGTGCTTTATATTAACCTATACCAACACTGTATCTCATTAGTGCTTCAGAGGCAGTCTGTTTCAACTGAAAGATATGGGGAGAAATTCGGTATCGCCCCGTTTGGGGCGCTAGTATTGGCGGTGCGCAAAGTTTAGCGCCAGGCGCAAATTATCGCCACCTCCAGCGATATTGGGTACCTGCGCCCCTGAAGGTGATTGCGGCGCTAAATCAGGCGCTGCACGACAGTCTTAAGGGGCTAACCCGGCGGCACGACGCAATATCTCCGCGGGCGGGCGCAGCGCAGGTGCTGTCAATAATCGAGTGCAGCTAGACATGCTGGCGCCGGACAGCTCTTAAAGGGGCGGATTGATCATCATCTCCAGCCGCACCCTGTGCATCGGAGGCCTCAAACTCGGCGGTAACCTACCTGTGGCGTCGACAACTGCCTGAACATGGAGAGGGCCAGGGAGAGAGCGCAGCGCTTCAGCGAGGGGGCATTGGATGCTCTGGTTAGTGCGGTGGAGCGCAGGCGATCTGTACTCTACCCAGAGAATGGCAGGAGGCCTCAACACAGCGACTATTGCAGAGCTTGGAGGGAGGTTTCCAACAGAGTCACCTCCAGCAGCATGGTTCCTAGGACTCCTGTGCAATGCAGGAAGAAGTTCAACGACCTCACTTGGGTCGTCAGGGTGAGTGCCTTTTTAAGAATCATCTTCATCCCTCCATCTGGACCTCACTTTATGGCCAGAGGGTGTGCAAAGCCCCAATGGCCAGCTGTCATCCAGCACCCATGGCCCTTTCTGGAAACACACACGCACATTCAGCTCTGTGCATAATGTAAGGGCTCCTGCACCATGGGAGGCATGTCACCCCAGATCAGGGCAGCATAATGTAAGGGCTAATCGACCATGGGAAGCATGTCATCCCAGATCAGGGCTGCAGGTTTCCTCACACCCGTCCTTTCTCTTGCAGGCCAAGCTGGCCCATAATAGAAGGCAACAGCATCGGACCGGAGGAGGCCGGCCTCACCTGCAGACCCTCACAGACCTGGAGGAGCGAGTCCATCGGATTGTGGCAAGCCGGATGATTGGCCCCGTCGCCTCTGGAGATGCCGACCCCATTGTAGATAGCAATGGTAAGGTCATCACCTTTTTGACATCTCTCCTTCCACTTGTTCCCCACACCAGCATGCTTTTTCACTCTCGAGCCAACTCAGAGTATTGCAGCACTTATGCATCCCCTGCTGCCACGCTGTCCTTTCGCTAAAGCCACTCTTGAATCTCCCTGCTTTCAGATGCTGCATCACCAGCTCGGGAGGCGGGCCCTCAAGCTGCCAGTGCGAATGACTCTGGATGCGACGAGGAGGAGGAAGCCGGACAATCCGTGCCACCCTCAGGCGAGCCAGCCCATGTCCAGACTGGGGAGACGCCTTCCCTGGAGGGGAGCGGGGGGGAATGGTCTGAGGAGGATGCAGCTCCAGGACCCAGCAGCCTGCAGCAACGCGAGGAGGGTAGGGAAGCTCTGGGGCCGTCTCCCCGGAGGGCGAGTCGGGCCGCGAGTGCTGCTGCACAGAACGCAGAAGAGGTGCGTGCCCTCGCAGAAATGAGCGCCCAGGCTGGGCAGAGGCACACTGAGCTCATGGCTGCAGGGGCAAGGATGCCCGATTCCATTGAGACACTGGCAAGGAGTGTCCAGGGCTTTGGCGCAGCACAGGCAAGGAGTGTGCAGGACTTTGGCGCAGCATTGGCAACTGCCACGCAAATGCTGAGTGCTGCCACGCAGTCAGTGGCTGGTCTCATACAGACGCAGATTGAGGCCACGCGAGCACTGACTGCTGCCACCCTCGCTGGATCGGGCAGGATTCCCCGGGGCCCTCACCGCGCCACAGCAGGCCAGCAATCTGTGCACCAGCCGATTGCTGCGCATGCTGCGGTGCTGCCCCGTCAGAGTGCCAGTGTGTCGGCCGACCAGGGAGCTGCTGTCCGCTCTCAGGATGACAGCATTCCTGATGCCACCACTGGCACTTCTGCACTGCAGCTGCCACCGCCTGTAGGACAGACTGCTGCCGCCCATGCAGAGTTGGAGCAGTCAGCAGCCGGGCCCTCCAGGCCCAGAGCTGGTCCAGGCCGTCCCTCAAGGGCATCTGCGGTCTTGGTTTCGGACAGTCAGCAGGCCTTCCCCAGCCTTGCTGCAGCCACTGGGGTCCCATTACGGAGGAGCTGCAGGGCGGGAAGGGGGCAATTCCGCAAGGGAAGCAGATCACCATTGAGGGGCAAAAAGAAGGAGGTGTTGCTAAATTATGTTATTTCTTTCATTCAAGGCCGAGGATGCTGGTCTGAATGTTGGTTATGTTTTGGACATTGTATCCAGGGTGTGAGAGCCAGTTATGTTTTGGACATTGTCTCCAGGGTGTGAGAGCCAGTTATGTTTTGGACATTGTCTCCAGGGTGTGAGAGCCAGTTATGTTTTGGACATTGTCTCCAGGGTGTGAGAGCCAGTTATGTTTTGGACATTGTCTCCAGGGTGTGAGAGCCAGTTATGTGGCAGTCTGTTTGTTTTGGTGTTTGTTTCCATTGCTTTGTCATGCGGGAAGGATACACAGTTTGTTAAATAAAGAAGTTTATTTATTCACAATGTCCATGTCTGTTCTTTGCACAAATTGTTGCCTTGACCAGCTTAGGGGTAGCAGAACGGTTCCATTCATGTTCTTGGAATGGCAGAAAGCATTCCCTCAGAGGGGCCGAGAAGCGACTTGCTATAAGCCTCTGACGGACGGCCCTTGCAGTTTGTGCCTCCCTCCCGTCTTGGTGCTGCTCCTCCTCCTCCCCCTCCTCCTCCTCTGCTGGTGCTTCAATGTCTGGTGGCATTGGCTGGGTCCTGAGGATTGCCAGGTTATGCAGCATGTAACACACAACCACGAAGTGGGAGACTCGCTCAGGTGAGAACTGAAGGACTCCTCCTCCGGAATGGTCCAGACAGCGGAACCGTTGCTTCAGCACGCCGATTGTGTGCTCCACGATGTTCCTGGTCGCTTGATGGCTCTCGTTGTATCGTTCTTCAGCAGGGGTGCTGGGCGAACGGAGCGGGGTCAGCAGCCAGGGGCACAGAGGATAGCCCTTGTCCCTGAGAAGCCAGCCTCCTGGGTGAACCGGGGCCTCGAAGGTCTGCCACAGAAGTCTGGTGCAGGATGAAGGCATCGTGGCTGCTGCCTAGAAAGTGGGCATTGACAGCGAGTATCAGCTGTCGGTGGTCACAGACCAGCTGCACATTCAAAGAATGGAACCCCTTTCGGTTGCGGAAATCCTCCGCATTCTCTAGAGGCGCCCGCAAAGCCACATGCGTGCAGTCAATGGCGCCCTGCATCATGGGGAAGCCCGCTATCCTTGTGAAGCCCTCTGCGCGCTCTCGCTGCTTGTCCGGGGTCATTGGGAAGGAGATGTACTGCCGTCTCCTTTTAAAGAGGGCATTAGTCACTTGACGGATGCAGCAATGCACCGCAAACTGTGAGATGTTGGCAATGTCCCCAGCAGCGGCCTGAAAGGAGCAGCTGGCACAGAAGTTTAGAGCCACAGTGATCTTCACAGCCACCGACAGAGATGTCCTGCACCTTAGTTGAGGCTACAGATCTGGCTGAAGCAGGTGGCAGAGCTCAGTGACCACCTCCTTACTGAAGCGCAGCCTTCTGAAACACTGCTCCTCCGACATGTTGATATACGAAAACTGTTGGCGGAAAACCCTGGCAGCATAAGGTCTTGTGTGCCGACATCTGTTGAGCCTCCTCCGTCTGGCCATGCCTGCCACTCTATCCCTGCGTCTCTGTGCCCTGTCAATATGATTGAGAAGCACGACGTTCCCATCCAATGCAGCCCCCATAGTAAGTGCGCACTGAAAGTTAGGCCGGTTGAGAAGCTTACCAACTGCAAAGTTATGTTCAGAAGGCTAAAGTTCCTCAGCCAGTGCTGGCTCACTGCAGAAATGGCTCTCTGTTTGTCTCTGAGCAACTCTCTCACTCTCTCACAGAAGGTGTGGTCCAAAAATGGCTACCACTAATAATCCAGGAAGAGTCCCCTTTAAATAGCGCCCCCCCCAGCTCGACAGCGACTGGGAAACGTTCCAGGTAACCTGTCGTTGGTAGCAACAGGCGGAACGGAGGGGGGCGCCACTGAATTTCCGGTCCGGGGCGCCCCAAGGGCGTTGCACACTGAAATGACGTCATGATCTGCGTGCGCCGGTGAGCGGGCGCAACGGTTTAGCGCCGGCGCTAAATGTCCGCTCAATTTGGGAAGAGGTGCAGGGTTCGCTGCGCCCGGGCGCTAGTTGGTTAGCGCCCCACTTCTCGACCTCTTTAGGCGCTAATGGGTGGCGCAACCAACCAAATTTTCCCCCCGTTTTATGCGTAGCTGAGCGATAAATGCAATGCTTTGAATTTTGTTTTAACTTGCTCTCCAGCTTTTCCCTCTTGGAGGCATTTGGCACAATGTATTCTCTATTAGCCAGGAGGGAAGGAATCATGAGCAGTGGATCTTCCCATCCCATATAATATCATTCAATGGGAACTGGAGGTGGCCGTTGTCTGTTTTTCTCCTGAGGTGCACTCCATGTAACAGCATGGCTGAGAAACGGTAAACCAGTGATAAGCAAGGCAGAGTCAAGTGACAGACAGCTCTCGAACTTGAACCTCATGGCCTTGTGGTTGGTTAGTTGGTAAGCACCCTTTACTCACAATACCCAGACTACCTACAGACCTCATTTTATCATGTGTATAATGTGCAGTGTTTGCTGGTATTTTCCACAAAAGTAGTAACAGGAAACGGCATCCCTCATGCCATTCCCCATGATATGATCATCAATCACAGAAATAACCTACGATATCCAAAGGGATCAGATTATACTGTTATACTATTGCAGTTGGATTCCTCATCATCTCTTGGACAGTTTCCATGACAACACTAATAAGAATAGTAATGGCATCGGAACAGCGTGCAGTACAGAGGGTCTGAGAGCCCTTGTTTAAGCTCAATTGCATTCTTGGTGTACAGGCAGTATAGTGGAATGCTCATTGTCTGAATTAATTGAGAGAAGGTTGGGGGTTGTCGTTATGTAATAATAGAATACACTGCACTTGCAATGTAACATAATTTGTAAGAATAAAAGGAAAAGAATGAACAACAGCTTTTTTCTCATTTGGATAATTGATTAGAATACACTTTACTGGTTTCTGTCATGGTGTCTTAAAATCATGACAATGCCTATCTTGGCATCAGTGCAACAGTAACTACTTTTCAAAAATACTTCATTTGCTGTGAAGCGCTTTGAAACATCCTGAGGTTGTGAAGCACACTATTTACGAAAATGACAGACAGGACAAGTCCTAATGGTCCATCCAGCCTGTCCCATAAAGTTTTGATGACTTCTGCATTACAATACATTTTCTACCCCACCCTACCTGGAGCCATGCAATCTCCTGGGAGAGGTGAAAAACAAGATAAAAATCCAGGCTAATTAGGGAAAAAAACAAATTGGAAAATTCCGCTTCGACCCCCTTAGGCAATCAAAATTAGTACAGGAGATCACATTGATCCTGATTTATATTGCCGGGTACCTACTTCCTGTAAGAGGTGATCCCTGCCCCAGGTGGAAACAGTTCTGGCTCTTGCTTGAACGAAAATAGCGATTCACTGTTCACTGCATGGGCCGGCAACCTGTTCCACTTCTCTGGGGAACATTGCCAAACATCCAACCTAGTTCTTCTCTTGCATAATGTAAGCTTGACTCCTGGTCCTCCCTAACCATTTTTGTTGAAATAACTGGTCCACACAAACACAAATCTAGCTCCTTCATTATTTTATAAACCTTGATCAAATCACCCCTAATTCGACGCTTCTTCCCGCTCATTGAGCCTTTCTGGCTAAGGTGCTTTAAACTGGAAATTAATCTTGTTGCCCTCCTCTGAACCCTTTCCAAAGCCTCAATATTCCCCACCATGTGAGTAGACCAAAAGAGGACACAGTATTCTAACTGAGGCCTAACCAATGTCTTGTACAAGGACAAAATGGTAGGTTAAAAATAGTGAGTTGTCCTGTGAATACACCCAGGCAACGTGTTCGCTTCAGCTATAGCTTCACGGCATTGGTCATGGATCTTTGGAGATTGATGCACTTAAGCACCCAGATCACTTTCTTTCACCACTGGCTTTAATTCTTTTCCCTGCAGGGTGTATGTATGTTTAACATTTGACCTGTCTACATGCATAACACTTCCTTTTCTGAGTTTAACATCATTTGCCAAACACTGACCCTATCCCCCAGCACATCGCAATCTGCTAGTAATAATTGAGCGTCCTCTATGGTTCTATCTCTCTCACATATCTTGCGGATAATTCCCCCAACACCTACATCTAGATCATCAATGAAAATAGTAAATAGCAAAGATCCTAACACCGATCCCTGCAGAACAGCACTGGTAACTGGTCTCCAAGCAGATCCAAATCCATGAACAAACATTTTCAGCCAATTCTCAATCCACTGCAGCAGATTACCACTCATTCCATAAGATTCTATCTTATCTTAAGCCTTATGTGGTACCTCAACAAAAGTTCTCTCAAAGTCAAGGTAGACAATATCCAAGGTTACCCTCACCTATAACTTGGTGACTTCTTCAAAAAATTCAATCATAGAATGGTTACAGCACGGAAGACAGCCATTCGGCCCGTCGAGCCCGTGCCCGCTCTCCACAAGAGCACTTCAGCTAGTCCCACTCCCCTGCCCTTTCCCCATAGCCCTGAAAATTTCTTTCCTTCGTATAATTATCCAACTCCCTTTTGAAAGCCGTGATTGAATCTGCTTTCACCACTCTTTCAGACAGTGCATTCCAGATCTTAACCACTCACTGCGTAAAAAAGTTTTTTCTTACGTTGCCTTTGGTTCTTTTGCCAATCACCTTAAATCTGTGTCCTCTGGTTCTCAACCCTTCTGCCAATGGGAACAGTTTCCCTCTATCTACTTTGTCCAGACCCCTCATGTCATTGAACACCCCTATCAAATCTCTTCTCAATTTTCTCTGCTCCAAGGAGAACAACCCCAGCTTCTCCAGTCTATCAACGTAACTGAAGTCCCTCATTCCTGGAATCATTCTCGTAAATCTCTTCTGCACCCTCGCTAAGGCCTTGACATCTTTGCTAAAGTGTGGTGCCCCGAATTGGACACAGTACTCCAGTTGGGGCCGAAACAGTGTTTTACATAGATACATAGATACATAGAAGATAGGAGCAGGAGTAGGCCATTCGGCCCCTCGAGTCTGCTCCGCCATTCAATGAGATCATGGCTGATCATCCAAATTCAGTGCCCTGTCCCTGCCTTCTCCCCATATCCCTTGATCCCTTTAGCCTTAAGAAATATATCCAACTCCTTCTTGAATATATTTAATGAATTGGCCTCCACTGCCTTCTGTGGTAGAGAATTCCACAGGTTCACCACTCTCTGGGTGAAGAAATTCCTCCTCATCTCTGTCCTAAATGGCTTACCCCTTATCCTTAGACTGTGACCCCTGGTTCTGGACTCCCCGGCCATCGGGAACATCCTTCCTGCATCCAGTCTGTCTAGTCCTGTTAGAATTTTATAAGTTTCAATGAGATTCCCTCTCATTCTTCTAAACTCCAGCGAGTATAAGCCCATTCGACCCAATCTCTCCTCATACGTCATTCCTGCCATCCCAGGTATCAGTCTGGTGAATCTTGGCTGCACTCCCTCCATGGCAAGAACATCCTTCCTCAGATAAGGCGACCAAAACTGCACACAATACTCAAGGTGTGGTCTCACCAAGGCCCTGTACAACTGCAGCAAGACATCCTTGTTCTTGTACTCAAACCCTCTCGCTATGAAGACCAACATACCATTTGTCTTCTTAACCGCCTGCTGCACCTGCATGCTTACCTTCAGCGACTGGTGCACAAGGACACCCAGGTCTCGTTGCACTTCCCATTCTCCCAATCTATTGCCATTCAGATAATAATCTGCTTTCCTATTTTTGCCACCAAAGTGGATAACCTCGCATTTATCCACATTATACTGCATCTGCCATGCTTCTGCCCAATCACCCAACCTGCCCAAATCATACTGGAGTTTCTTGGCATCTTACTCACAGCACACACGCCCACCCAGCTTTGTGTCATCTGCAAACTTGGAGATATTACATCTAGTTCCCTCGTCTAGATCATTTATATATATTGTGAATAGCTGGGGTCCTAGGACCGATCCCTGCAGTACCCCACTAGTCACTGCCTGCCACTCGGAAAAAGAGCCGTTTATTCCAACCAGTTCTTTATCCAAGTCAGTACCTTGCCCAAATAGAGGTAAACGGATATGATATGATTGGGATTACGGAAAAATGGCTCCAGGGTGACCAAGGCTGGGAACTGAACATCCAGGGGTATTCAATATTCAGGAAAGATAGGCAAAAAGGAAAAGGAGGTGGGGTAGCATTGCTGGTTAAAGAGGGGATTAACACAATTGAAAGGAAGGATATTAGCTCTGATGATGTGGAATCTGTATGGGTAGAACTGAGAAATACCAAGGGGCAGAAAACATTAGTGGGAGTGGTATACAGACCTCCAAACAGTAATGCGGAGGTTGGGGATGGCATTAAACGGGAAATTAGAGATGGGTGCAATAAGGGCACAGCAGTTATTATGGGTGACTTTAATCTACATATAGATTGGGCTAACCAAATTAGTAACAATACTGTGGAGGAGGAATTCCTGGAATGTATATGGGATGGTTTCCTGGACCAATATGTCGAGGAACCAACTAGAGATCAGGCCATCTTAGACTGGGTATTATGTAATGAGAAAGGATTAATTAGCAATCTTGTTGTGCGAGACCCCTTGGGTTTTATACAGGTTCATCATCATTTCCACACTTTTGTACTCTAAGGGTGCGATCTTGCCAGCCTTGGGGAGGCGGGTATGGAGGTGAGACTGCCGGGAAAATGGCAGAATCTGGGGGTGGGTGCCCATCCCGTCTCCGTGCCATCTTCCCAGGAGGCGGGTAGCCGACCCGCGCCGGGTCCCATCTCCTGGAGGCGGGAAGGGGATTACAGGTAGTTACCAGGCAGTTAAGAGGATTATCCCCATTTTTCCAACAGAGGCGTGGGCTTCCCGACGTCGGGAAACCCTGCCAGGGTCACCGAGGCGAGCAGTGGGGCTGTGGGGGTCAGAGGGTTGCAAAAGTGCGCTGTGAAGGTAAGTGATGGGTGCAAGTGTGGAGAGGTAAGTATGTGAGGTGAGTGAAAAGTGATAGAAAATGTTTACTTACCTTTGTTTCTTCCTGCAGACTTCAACAAATGGGGATGCGGAGAGTCTAGTATCTCACCGGCAGAGATGACAGATGGCTGCTGCATTCTCCGCTGCAACAACCATCTAATTTCTGCTCATAAAAGTGGTTTGTTGAGTCTTGAATACAAGGACTCCTCAAACAACAGAGAATGTCAAACAGCTTCACAGAGCTGTCAAACGATGACAGTTTATCTGTCAACATTTTTTGACAAATGAAACGTCATAGGCTGACGTTCTCTGTAACCGGCTTCCCCTTAACTGGCCTGCTCAGCATGTTGGGCTGTCAATCAAGGTCAATCAAGGGAAAAGAGCGTGGGTTGGCCAGAAGTCGATGGAAGCGGGACTAAAACCCGACAAGCAGCAGTCCCGCCTCCAACGCGCCCTCATTGGCAAAATCACCCCCATACCTCTATTCATGAAGCCCAGGATCCCGTAAGCCTTTTTAACTGCTTTCTCAACCTGCCCTACCACCTTCAATGATTTGTGCACACATACCCCCAGGTCTCTCTGTTCGTGCACCCCCTACAGGATTGTAGCATTTAGTTTATATGTCCTCTCCTCATTCTTCCGACCAAAATGTATCACTTCACACTTTTCTGCATTACGTTTCATCTGCCATGTGCCTGCCCATTTCACCAGTCTGTCTATGTCCTCTTGAAGCCTGTCACTCTCTTCCTCACTGTTCACTATACTTCCAAGTTTTGTGTCAGCTGCAAATTTTGAAATTGTGCCCTGTACACCCACGTCCAAGTCATGAATATATATCAAGAAAAGCAGTGGTCCTAGAACCGACCCCTGGGGAACACCCTGTGGTATACCTTCCTCCTGTCCGATTAAACAACTGTTCACTGCTACTATCTGTTTCCTATCGCTTAGCCAATTCCGAATCCATGCTGCCACTCTCCCTTTTAGTCCATGGGCTTCAACTTTGCTGGCAAGCCTATTATGTGGCACTTTGTCGAATGCCTTTCGAATCAAATTGGTAAGACATAACCTTTTACGGAAGCTGTGTTGGGTGTCCCTGATATGGCCTTCTCTGTTCCAGTTATATAGTGCATTCCTAATGATTCCTTCACGTATCTTACCTATTAATGTCAAGTTAATGAGCCAATAGTTACCCGGTTCTGCTTGAACCCCCTTTTAAAAAATTGGACTTGCATTAGTCTCCTTCCAGTCTAAGGCAGCAGTCACTCCTCCAGTGAACTATTTAAAGATACAGGCAAGGGGCTCGCATAGCACCTGTCTCATCTCCCTAAGGATCCGCGGGTGGATATCATCTGGTCTGACAGCCTGATTTTTTTTTCAGGTTCCTGAATCTTTCTAAACAATATCCTCATCTATTTTAGTATTAGCAATTTTATTGTTAACATTGTGGGAGACTACAGTCTCCCGCGTAAAGAAATAGGCAACACAGCGAGCTACAAGAAATAGGTCTTTACTCCAACTCTCACAATACAGTACTGAATTCGTAAAGCCCGCGAGCCTGTGATGACTCACGGATTGGTCACCTGCTGGAACCTGATTGGTTTTCCTTCTCTCAGCAGCAGGCAAGTCTGAACATGCCTTATTCCTCTCAGCTTGCAACTGTCTTGCGGGGGGAGGGGAATACAGCAGTTAAAAGGGGATTATACAGGTTTATCTACATACACACAGTGTTTCCCCAATAACATCACCAATTACAATCCCCAAAGATGCTGGATCTTTGACCTACTTTGATTATGTATGGATATGGAGAAAGTATTAGTCAATGGTTCAAGGAAAACATTAAATAAATTGCTCATTTATATTGCCTGTATTTTTCCTCTTGACTAGTTACATCATTTGCTGGCAGTTTTTAGGTACAGCCAAATTCGTCCAGCAACAGTTTTATATGCTTTTACACTTTGGGCTGGATTTTGTCAGTCCCAAGGAGGCGGGTATGTAGGCGGGACTGCCGGTAAAATTGCAGAATGTGGGGGCGGCTGGCAAACCCACCCCCATCCCGCCTCCGTGCCGTTTTGCCAGGATGCGGGAAGCCCTCCTGCCCCAGGTCCCATCTCCTCGAGGCGGGGAAGGGATTTAATCCTATTAACTGCCTGTTAACAGGTAGTTAACAGGCAGAAAAAAGGATTAGTCCCATTTTACCTTTTCAAGTGCAGACTTCCCGACCTTGGAGAACCCCGCCGGGATGTAGGAGGTCTGCGAGGGTCGGAAGGGTCTGAAAGTGAGATGTAGAGGTGAGTGATGGGTGCAAGTGTGGAGTGGTAAGTATGTAAGGTGAGAGGTAAGTGTTATAAAATGTTCACTTACCTTTGTTTCTACCTACAGCCTTCAGCCGCTGTGGATGCGGAGTCCCGACATCTTCATTGTGGATTTCACAAACTGGCTGTTGGATCCTCCGAACCAACAGCCAGGTGATTTCTGCAAAGTTGAAAGGTTTGATGAGTCCTGAACACAAGGGCTCATCAAACTACACAGAATGTCAGTGTTTGACAGCTTCACAGAGCTGTCAAACGCTGACATTTCTTCTTTCAAGAAATCTTGACAGATGACACATCAGACATTGACGTGCTCAGTCAGTGACTTCCCCCTAATTGGCCTGCTGAGCCCGCTGGGCAGGCTAAACAAGGTCAATCAAGGGAAAATCCCGCTGGTTGGCCAGAGGCTGATTGTGGTGGGACTGAGACCTGGCAAGCAGCAGTCCCACCTCCAACACGTCTCCATTGAGAAAATCCAGCCTTTGTCTCTATACCTAGATATTTAACAATGTGAGCCCAGGACAAGTACCCCTACCAATCTTTTTTCACCTCCTAGATCCAGATATTAGCTAACAACAAATGCATTGGAAGCATTGAGAGATAATGATTTATAAGACGGTAGATACAAGCCCCCGCGCCCCCCCCCCAACGCATGCATTTGTGTGTATATGGGCACACACTATAGAGTAATCATGGAAATTTATTAGATTTGTGTTGCTGAATTTTCTCATTACCCAACTAAGACTTTCATGACAATGATCCGATGCCCTGCTCTGATTGGCCATTGCCATGGGAACTTGCAGTTAGACGATCAGAAAATGTGCTGAAATAACGCAGACTTAACCCTGTCCCACTCAAACTGATGAAAACGTCCATTAGGCAACTATGCAGAGTGGCCACAGTTAGTTTTCAGCTGTCACAGATTTTATTTTTGCATTTTGTAACCAATTGTATATAGTAATGGTTTATACTTCATGTATTTTATGTATAACCTGGTTACTACAATCACATAAGTTTTATCTGCTTAATGTTTATATTGATGTGAGGCTACAATGATCATTCTGGGAATCAGAAAATTCATATTGGAAAACCAGCGGAGGATTACAATTTCTTTTGTAGGCCATTATTGTCGCATTCAATGTCTAAGCTTGATTGAGAAATCGCTGCTGTCAGTGCAGGTTATGCGAAGTGTAACAATAGATAGAATGGGCCTGTG
Source organism: Somniosus microcephalus (assembly GCF_052327205.1). NCBI lineage: Eukaryota > Metazoa > Chordata > Chondrichthyes > Squaliformes > Somniosidae > Somniosus > Somniosus microcephalus. The sequence continues at coordinate 5,971,550 of NC_141016.1, read as the reverse complement.
GCTCACATTTGCCCTGAAATTTTGATTTGGTCTTGAATTCCAAAGTGGATTCATCCAAAGCCACGGTCATTACTTTGCCAATGATCAAAAGATGACTGCAGTCAGTATCTGGAATTTTGCCATATGGAGAGGGTTGATGAGGGCAATGCAGTTGACGTGGTGTACATGGATTTCCAAAAGACGTTCGACAAAGTGCCACATAATAGGCTTGCCAGCAAAGTTGAAGCCCATGGAATAAAAGGGACAGTGGCAGCATGGATACGAAATTGGCTAAGTGACAGGAAACAGAGAATAGGGGTGAACGGTTGTTTTTCGGACTGGAGAAAGGAATACAGTGGTGTTCCCCAGGGGTCAGTTCTAGAACCACTGCTTTTCTTGATATATATTAATGACTTGGATATGGGTGTACAGGACACAATTTCAAAATTTGCAGCTGACACAAAACTTGGAAATACAGTGAAGAGGAGAGTGATTGACTTCAAGAGGACATGATGGAATGGGCGGACACGTGGCAGATGAAATTTAACAGAAAAGTGTGAAGTGATACATTTTGGTTGAAAGCATGAAGAGAGGAAATATAAACTAAAGGGAACAATCCTGAAGGGGGTGCAAGAACAGAGAGACCAAGGGGTATATGTGCGCAAATTGAAGGTGACAGGGCAGGTTGAGAAAGCAGTTGAAAAGGTTTACGGGATCCTGAGCTTCAAGAATAGAGGTATAGAGTACAAAAGTGTGGAAATTATGATGAACCTGTATAAAACACTGGTTCGGCCTCAACTGGAGTATTGTGTCCAATTCTGGGCACCACACTTTAGGAAGGATATGAAGGCCTTAGAGAGGGTGCAGAAAGGATTTACGAGAATGATTCCATGGATGAGGGAGCTCAGTTGCATGAATAGACTGGTGAAGCTGGGGTTGTTCTCCTTGGAGCAGAGAAGATTGAGAGGAGATTTGATAGAGGTGTTCAAAATCATGAGGGGTCTGGACAAAGTAGATATAGCGAATCTATTCCCATTGGCAGAAGGATCAAGAACCAGAGGTGATTGGCAGAAGAACAAAAGGCGACATGAAGAAAAACTTTTTTTACTCAGCGAATGCAATGCCTGAAAGGGTGGTGGAGGCAGACTCGATCATGGTTTTCAAAAGGGAGTTGGATAAGTACCTGAAGGGATAACATTTGCAAGGCTACGGGGAAAGGACAGGGGAGTGGGACTAGCTGAAGTGCTCTTGCAGAGATCCGGCATGGGCTCGATGGGCCGAATGGCCTTCTTCCATGCTGTAACCATTCTATGATTCTATGGAGAAGTCATTCACCAAACAATACTTTTTGGATCTGTTAACCAAAGTGGATATAAGTATAAAAACCTTCTCAAATGTTTGACTAAGCCTTTGGTAACTCATCCTGATCTCTCCCATCATGGTTCAGCATCCATTTTCCTTATGTCTATTTGTGAACCAGCTTGGTTTATTTATGTAATAAAGGTGCTACATAATTGCAAGTTGTTGTTCTGTAGAGCATTGCTTTGGGGGAGGTGAGGGTGAGTTCTGTTCTTCAGGAACAAGATGTTCCCCTTGATTTAAAATAAAATAAGTTTGCACAAACCATCGTTGAGAACCTAACAACAAATTTGACAAATTTACTAGAGTTCTTTGAGGATGTAACGAGCAGGGTGGATAAAGGGGAAACAATAGATGTCGTGTATTTGGATTTCCAGAAGGCATTTGATAAGATGCCACATAAAAGGTTACTGCACAAGATAAGAGTTCACGGGGTTGGGGGTAATATATTAGCATGGATAGAGGATTGGCTAACTAACAGAAAACAAAGAGTCAGGATAAATGGGTAATTTTCAGGTTGGCAAACTGTAACTAATGGGGTGCCACAGGGATCAGTGCTGGGGCCTCAACTATTTACAATCTATATTAATGACTTGGATGAAGGGACCGTATGTACTGTAGCCAAATTTGCTGATGATACAAAGATAGGTGGGATAGCAAGTTGTGACGAGGACACAAAGGCCAGAATTTTGCCGGTGCTCAGGGGGCGGGTTTGGAGGTGTGACATCTGGCAAAATTGCAAAGATTGACAGCAGGTCGGAAACCACGCTGTCAAGCCACCTCCAAACAATCTTCCCAGGTGTTGGGTCCCCGATTTGCGCATGGACCCGACACCTAGCGGTGGGAAGAGGATTATAGGCACTTAACTGCTTGTTAACAGGCAGTTAAGAGGTTTTTTGCAATTTTGACAGGTCTACTGCAGGCTCCCCGACATCCGGACACCACGCCAGGTAAGTGTGGGGTGCTGTGGGTCTACTGTAATGTTTCTGCATTGATGACAGTTGCAGCAGTGGTGTGAAGGATCCAGTGGTAGACTGGTGAGTTTCAGAGGTAAGAAAATGTTGGGAAAATCATTTTTAATGCATTTACACTTTTCTGTAGGTGATAAGTTTTGGATTGTGTGTGTAGTCCCACCTCATTGGGAGAACCTCTCTCACCAGTGACATATCGCTTCTGTAACCTCACCTGCAGCTGCCATCTGTTCTAGCCTAAGGAGGGTGTCACTGGAGAGCCTGGGTGCAAGGGCTCACCCATGTACAGTGATTGTCAGTGTTTGCAGCACCTCAATGCTGTCAAACACTGAAAAATCAGCTGTCAAAGAAAATTGTGTGTGGCCCCTTTAAGAAAACCGGCAGATGACGCGTCATCATAAGAACATAAGAACATAAGAAATAGGAGCAGGAATAGGCTTCTTGGCCCCTCGAGCCTGCTCCGCCATTCAAAAGATCATGGCTGATCTTGGGCTCAAAGCCACTTCCCAGCCTGCTCCCCATAACCCTTCACTCCCTTATCTTGCAAAAATGTGTATCTCTCCACTTTAAATGTATTTAATGACCCAGCCTCCACAGCTCTCTGGGGCAGAGAATTCCACAGATTTACAACCCTCTGAGAGAAGAAGTTCCTCCTCATTTCAGTTCTAAAAGAGTGACCCTTTATTCTGAGACTGTGCCCCCAAGTTCTAGATTTCCCCACTAGGGAAAACATCCTCTCTGCATTTACCCTGTCGAGCCCCCTCAGTATCTTATATGTTTCGATAAGATCACCTTTCATTCTTCTAAATTCCAACGAGTATAGGCCCAGCCTGCTCAACCTTTCCTTATAAGTCAAACCCCTCCTCTCTGGAATTAACCTAGTGAATCGTCTCTGAACTGCCTCCAATGCAAGTATATCCTTCCTTAAATAAGGAGACCAAAACTGTACGCAGTACTCCAGGTGTGGTCTCACCAATACCCTGTACAGTTGTAGCAGGACTTCCCTGCTTTTATACTCCAACCCCCTTGAAATAAAGACCAACATTCCATTTGCCTTTTTGATAACTTGCTGTACCTGCATGCTAACTTTTTGTGTTTCATGCACAAGGACCCCCAGGTCCCTCTGAACTGTAGCATTTTGTAATCTCTCTCCATTTAAATAATAGTTTGCTTTTTTATTTTTCCTGCCAAAGTGGATAACCTCGCACTTTCCCACATTATACTCATCTGCCAAATGTTTGCCCTTATTGTATGGCGGAGCAGGCTCGAGGGGCCAAATGGCCTACTCCTGCTCCTATTTCTCATGTTCTTAAAACATGTTCATATTTTCTTTGACGTTATACGGACAAATGTAACCCCTTGTAACCGCTGAGAACGGGGCATGAGGCAGCAGTTTGTCCCTGCACCCAGTGTGGCCGGTGTTTTAACACCCGGGTTTCGGGAGGCGTGTGAGGGCCTCATTGAAATGCAATAGTCGGGATCTGATGTCGTCAATTGGACGTTGACAATATTTCAACTTTGTGTTGCGAGGTTGGCACCTGGTGCTGTCTTCGGGAAAGAAACCCGGTGCAAAGACACAGCAGACCTAAAAGAAAGCTGAAAAGATACGTGATTTTTTTTTAAAGGAAAGGTTGCCTTGTGAGCCAGGAAGAAAACTAGGGCCCCAGGCATCCCTCCCCGATCACTATCCCCTATTCCCTCCCGCACTGTGCACCTGACTGCCAGGGACTGTTCCCGGTTTTACGTTGTTGGTGCCAGATTCGGGCCTGGTATTTTTAAATGAGGTCTGGGAGTTAAAATGGCCCCGACTTTAGGTCAGCTCGCCTCTCACCCCCAGTTAAAATTGAAGCTTGTGTTTCTGAATCTATTTCTGTCACCTCACCCTCTCGGTTAAATGGATACTGAAACAAAATTATTTCTTTGCAACCTACAGTCTTAAAATTTACAAGTTAGCGATTTATGCAGGCAACCTGTCTTGTCTAACTCATTGCATTTTTGAATCCCAGTGTTCTCCAACTGTAATTTAAATATATAATTAATACCTTGGTTCCTGTCTGTGTACTTGCAAGAAAACTCCAGAAATAACCAGAGCAACAAAACCGGCTGCTATTATTTTACTTTCACCACTGAAAATGGAAACTAGTTTGGCTAAATTGCTGTAAGACGTTTGCTAATCTTGCCTCCATCTTACTACCTCCACCACATTTTCTATGATAATTTTGGAGGATGATTTTTTTAATTGTGTGAAGTGACTCAAATGGCCAACTAATAATTGCAGAAATGAACAGAGATACTTGTGGAGGAAGTGGCTTGTTTACCGTGATTCCCAACAAAAGGATCAGCTTGTTTTAGAGGTAGCTCGTAATCATGATATAAACAAGGAACTGCAAACAGTGTGCAAAGGGGCTGGCAGGTCTCAAATAAGGTGGCGCAAGATGCCCGCCAGTGACTGATAGCACTTTTAAGTAATGCTGTTTTAGCTTCTTATGACATCAGTGGACAGTATTATCCGCTCTTTAGCCTGATAGGGCCAGTTAATGGACAATGCTGTTAACTGTTTTTCTCAGGTTTAATTCACTCTTCAGACAGTTATATTTGGTGCTTCTTGACTATATATATTCAGGAACAATTGATTATACCAGTCAGTTACATGATAATATGTTCTTCAATGATCAGATATAATCTACTGTTACACCTGCCGTCTATCACTTAGAATTTTTACCAGTTTGCAAATAAAGTAGGAAATATGATCTCATAATGCTCCTGCAAAAGCCTTCAAAAAATTACAAGGTATTTCTCCCCTGATTTGTTGCCTTTCTATCCTCCTATCCCCAAGACAAGAACTCATTCTGCAACATAATTCCACAAGCCCTGCCAACCCCCTGGTGCCTTGTCTAAATGACTGCTCTTAAGGGGAGCCTGAACCTGTCCCTGTCATTTCACAAAATGCACTGACACACACTTTCAACATGGGTGTCGTTTGATAATTGTCAGAATTGGAAATCTTTGTCATCCTTTTGGATAAGATATTAAACTAAAGTCCTGTCTGCCTGTTCAAGATCCTATGAGCCTATTCTGCTCTTGAAATTGTGCATTTTTGAAGAGCTCCCAAGAAGTGGGTTAACATTTCCTACTCGTCAGTCATTGCCAGTTTAAAACAGAAGGTAGAGTTATTATTGCACAAGACCACATTTTTCAGAACAAAAGCGTGACCTGGCATACCTGCTGTAATAAAACCACTTTCACAGCTCGCAGATTGCTACAGTTGATGCTAATTGGTGTTGCCATGTGACACATTTGTTCATTTAATTTGTCATGTGAGTAGAGTGCCAAAGCTGGCACTGTATCCAAAAGTCAATAAGCTTTTCTTATTTTTTTACTGCTAATACTGTAACTCTTTCAGTGTGAGCGGCAGGCATATATTAAAGAAAATTCTGTAATGAATCGAATTGATGTTATTAACATAGATTTTATCTTATGAACCTCCTAAGGATTGAATGTGAGTAGACTTAAACCTGCATAACAACTGTACTTCTGTAATATTACTGCATCTATTACCTCCTTCCCCCTTCCTTCCGTGAAAGTCAGTGTTGAAAGAGTTAATTATTCAAAGCAAGAATTTCCTGCTGTTCACTGAACCATATCAAGCTGTTCCTAGTGTTTCTAATATCATTCCTAAAAGATAGTTAATGGAGTTATAATAAAGCCTTGAAGCTCCAGGGCTTCATTTCTTCTCCGTGGCTTGAAGCTGACAATTCTAGGCCCGATCTGGCCTATTTCTGATCTTCCTCCGCCTTGAACACACATCTCCTCACGGTTCTGGGCTAAATGTAACTCTTCTTCAGACCTCGGTTTGATTTTTCTAGAAATTTCAACCTTTCTTCCCCCTTCCCTGCCCAGTCAAATAGAATTTGATGCAGCTAATATTTTGAGATGTCTTGTCAATTATTAATATGGAAAACCTCAGCTTTGCTATTTTCCAAGTGTTGGATGGTCCAGTGTCAATTCTTTATTTGTTCAAAAGGAAGCAGAGAGAGGATTTGGCATTGAATATTTACCATGTTACAGTGGACAGAATATTATTGGAAATGTTCATTTTAAGGGGACAGTTTTCATACACTGAGCTGAATATTATATTTGGACAATTGTCGGTAGCAACAGTTAAGACTTGGGTTGTTTTTTCATAGACACAATTCTTACAGTGCTGCTTTTCATTTATTATCAGATTAACAGCTGTAAGCACTTGATTTTTTGTAATTAATTGGCATAATTATCTTTTATGATTGTAATGAGTGCTGCATAGATTTTTTTTCATAAACAGATAAAGTAGAGCTAACATGATTATTTGAGCAGCTTTTTCATGCTCTCCTGTTGTACCTTACAATTGACTGTAGTAAGAAGCTCAGTTTGTCAATATCCTCCAATACATTTCATAGCTTAGATTCAATTAATGATTAGTTGCAATGTAGCTACCCCTGGCCTGTTTTCACAATGGTGCTTCCTCAATGGGAACAACTGGTTTAAAGAAATCTTTTGCTATAAATTCTACGTACTGAATATTTGTTGGTCTTTTAATAGATTTAATTTTGTCACGATTATATATTTCCTTGATTAAAAAAAAAGAGGCACACCAGTTGTGCACGATAAGGTTGATGTTCTGCTCCCGAGCAGTGGCAGCACAAGTATGTGCATTATGCTGTTTGATGAAGTGGAAATCAGAGACAGACTCGTTGCACCAGAAATGTGCTGGGAGCATGCTCTAGATGCAACTGGAGGCGTTGCACGGTCCCAGGTGGATGTAGTTCTGTGAAGGGTTGTGGACCCATTGACCGCGATTTTACCGGCACTCAGAGGGTGGGTTTGAAGGTGGGTCCACTGTCACAATCGAAATGATTGACAGCGGGTTGGGAGCCCGCTCTGAACCCGCCTCCATGTAAGTTTCCAAAGTGTTGGGTCTGCGATTGCAGAGCAGACCCGACACCAAGCAGCGGGGAGGCATTTAAGATAGTTAAATGCTTGTTAAACGCTTGCTAACGACTATTTTACCAGCCTATTTCTATTTTACCACATTTTTAACGAGGTTCACATTGTTCGGAGATCACGTCAGGTAAGTAGGTCGGGAGTTCACAGCTGCAAATGTAGTATAAAAGCTAACATTTCACATTTGTTCACTTTACAATGTCAGAGATTGCTGATTTCAGGAATTGGAAGTCACATTTGATCTTTATTGAGGCTGTAAGTGTGTGGTGTAAACTCTATATCCACTGTCACCTCCTTGGAATAACCTCTCTCCCCATTGACAGATTCCTTCTCACCTGCCATATATAATAGCAGAATGGGAACGATTTATACTCTCTCACCTTGGTCCTCAGAATCTGACCACGATCAGCCACAGCAGTAGTAGAACCAGGTGCACCAGCATCACCAACAACAGGAGCGCCAACCATCTCCTCAACCACCTGCTGCTGCACAGGGCAGAGGGCAACAGTGCAGGGTTGCACCGCGCCGCAGGAGATACACCCAACACAGGGTTTACAGACAGGGGATGAGCTTCTTCAACATGACTGAGCAGCAGTGCCAAAGGAGGCTGAGACTATCGCAACAGGTAGTCGCAGACTTTTGCACAATGCTCGATCAAGACCCTGAAGACGTGGCTAATGACACCATTGAGGAGGTCATCAAATGGGTCTGAGGAGCGTTATAATCAAAGCCACATTTCCACCAGAAGTCTCATAGAGCAAATAATAGGGTTGCTTAAAATGCACTTCAGATGCCTAGACAGATGTGGTGGAGCCCTTTTGTATGCACCAGCCAGGGTCTCGAGAATCGTCGTTGCCTGCTGTGCCCTGCACAACATAGCACTGCAGTGAGGATTAGTGCTGCATGAGGCACAAGATGCAGAGCGCACAGCCCCTTCAGAGGGAGGAGGAGGAGGAGGAGGAGGAGCAGAATGAGGTTCAGCATGAGGAACACCTGGAGGAGGCGGCTGTCCCAATGCAACCAGAATGCGAGCACATTGCTGCCCGTGGTGTCAGAGATGGCCTAATCAATGCCAGATTCACCTAACTTTATGTAGCACAGACATGCGTATGAAGGTTGGCAGCACCCCACTTCAACACCATAGAGCATCTCTATAATGTACTGTGCATTCCTTGCACTGTCACCACCATTGCTAGACATAAAAGGTGCCCTTACCCTTCACACATCCACTTGCAATTGTGAGCACACATATGACAACGAATGCAAACATTCAGAAAAAATTAATTTATTACAACAAAGTAAAAGAACAGAAACTTAACATTCATATGTAGCAAATCACCCAAGTGACTACCCTTGTGACGATTTATATGGGATCTTTCTTTTACGCGTGCTTCTACGTGGTGCTACCCCTGTGGCTTCAGCAGATATAGAGGCAGCCTGCTAACTTCCCTGCTACTCCTGCTTAGACGGCTTTGGCAGTCGTCCTCTGGGTTTTGGAGCCTTTGAGGGCCCCGCCAAAGTCTGCTCCTCCTGCGGCTGTGCAGGGCCAGCCTCGGCCATCACTGTCCGGGGAGGCATCTGGGGCTCTGACCGAGGCGTTGACAAGGTGGTGAATGTTTGATTGCTTGGAGAGGAGCCCCCATTTCCATGTCCTCTCCCTCCATCATCCCTCTCATGGGCCACCCGCACTTCTCTGCTAGCAAGTAGATGGAGAGCACCTTGCTGCACATCAGTGGGGCCATGCGGACCCATGTCTATATTGACATTCCTCATAACAAGGACGTCCATGAAACTCTGGTTTCTCTCCTCAATAGATGCCCATCTATCCTCCATAGATGACCATCTATTTAGAAGTGTTACCATGTTCTCCTGAGCCTGGCGATTTATGTCCTCCATGGAGGTGGTCATCTTTTCCATGGCGGAACCTACAGTTGCCAATGCGTGTGCCATGGCGTTGTTCATATTTGAGATGGACGCTTCCATTCTCCGCACACTCGCAGTCACCATGGTTGCAAACCCTGTCAGAGCCTCCTGAACTTGTTCCTGAAGCTCTAGGATTGCCCTCTTCCTGTATGGCCCCCAAGGCTCAGGGTCTGCACATAGCTCAGCAAAGCCAGGAGACTCCTGCGGCCTCTGAAGAGGAGTCTCCACTGCTGTCATCTCCACCATCTGATCTTGCTCACTTGTGACTTGTGGCCAGGTGACAACACTACTCTATCTCGCATAGGACCCACCGAGGCGTGCGTCCCTGCGCTGGTGCTGGGTGCACTCATTTCTGCTGATGCTGTTCTCTCAGAGGCTGGAGGATCCTCTGAGGAAAGCTCCTGCTCTTCCTCCTGGACAGTGGGGAGGGCTCTTGATGGTCCTGTGGGAGAATAATGACATGAGTTAGACATGCGATATGTAGATTGCATCCCATTATGTACATGATGAGCATTCAATTTCTTTTGACATCAGACCCCATATGAGTCACTCATGAATGCCAACTAAGATGTCTGGAAAATCATTATTTCACCAGGTTGCTCTACTGAGCCCCTCTCTCTGTCCCCCACTTCAGGCTGGTCAACGACTCCTGTTGTGTCCAGAGCTGCCTCCTCAGCGTTGGTGAGCACAGCCAATGATGGCGGTCCTCCTCCTGTTCTCTCCCTCTCCCTCTTATTGTGAGTTCATTTTTCCTGCAATGAGGGAAACAAGAGAAGTTTGAGTGAGAGTGATGGAATAACTGTAAAGAATGGATGGGATAGATGTTTATAGGGAGACTGTGACGGAGTGGGGTGTCAATACGAAGTTGCCTCCTTTTGAGTTGTTAGTTGTTGTCATTTCATAATGATGAGGGTGAGTGTGAGGGGTGCATAGTAAGAAGGGGATGTGATTCTGTACATAGGGAGAGAGGGCTGGTGATGGTGCAAGGGATGTTGGGGTGAGTAAGGATGTGCAGGAGTAGGGTTGGTAATGCAGAGTGATGGGGATGTGATGACAGGCACAGCAGAATGAAGGTAAGTGCTTTTATACTCACTTTTCCTGAACGCAGAAGATCATTAAACCTCTTCCTACATTGCACTCAGGTGCGAACAAGAACACACCTTGCAGTGACCTCCTCAGCTATTTGCAGCCAGGCTGCCTTTGTCTGCTGAGGAGGTCTCCTCCTTCCATCCCCAGGGAATAGAACCTCCCTGCGTCCTCTGACTCCCTCCACAAGAACATAGAGGGAGCCATCATTGAAATGTGGCGCATCTCTTTGTCTATCTGCAGTCATTGTTGCCTGAACCAGCACTCGGGAACATTAAATCAGAATTGAGAGCAAATGGGGACATGGCCCCTTTAAATATACCGGCAACAAACATGCCATCAGGTGACATCGCCAGACCCGCACCTTGTAATTGGGCCGGGTAATGCGCAGGGCGGGCTTAACAAGCCCAATTAATGTAAAATCCTTTTTGCGGAGCGCTGGACCCGCCAACAACCTCTCCTGCCGCGATCCCGCCTCCGATAGCGAAATTGCGGCCATTGTGTTTTGCACAACCTCAATGGACTCGATGAATTGACGGTGCTCAGAAAGTAGGATTATTTTGTACATAGGTCCTTGATGAAGCCATCCCTGAAACTAAGGTTGCCAACTCTGGTTGGAGGTATTCCTGCAGGTTTCATCACATGACCTCCAGCATCCAATTGCGCCCCCAGTCAAACAGCCTTTTCCCCCATCTCTAATATTTTTATAATTGATAAAGAAAATGAAAAAAACACACAATTTTCCTAATGCTCCTTCTGATTTTTCTCCCGGGTTTCTCATAGCAGTGTCCAGGAGATCAATTCTTAATTCCTGGAGATTCCAGGACTATCCTAGAAGGTTGGCAACCCCTTGCTGCAACTCGGCATCCGGGCATGGCTCTGAGCCTGCCTCTGATCAGCACCTTCCTGCTCCTTCGCTGCTGCCTGTACTTGCTGATCCTCACTCACGCTGTGTGCTTCACATGGCGTTTCCTAACTGTCATTCTGCATCTCAACACCTTGGAGTGGATATCCCTGGGCTGATGTTTACTGCAGGTGCAGTGAGTCACACTGTGTGGTGTGAGCTGGATGTCCCTGCAGCCTCTGGCCCTGCAAGCTGATGTTCTTCAGCCGTATCTATGGAAACACAATCGGAAGAAGCATTTATTGCTTTCAGCAACACACACCTTAAAACCCATTTCACTAACATTGCGGCACAGTTGAGAATTTCAATGGCGGGGAGAACCGAACTTTGTCCTGTCACGCTACAGATGTATTTGAAAGAGTAAATAAGAAGAAACTGTTTCCAGTGGTAAAAGGGTCAGTAACCAGAGGACACAGATTAAAGGTAATTGGCAAAAGAGCCAGAGGTGAAATGAGGAGATTTTTTTTATGCAACGAGTTGCTACGATCTGGAACGCGCTGCCTGAAAGGGTGGCGGAACTAGATTCAACAGTAACTTTCAAAAGGGAATTGGATACGTACTTGAAGGGGAGAAATTTTCAGGGCTATGGGGAAACTGCGGATGTGTAGGACTAATTGGATGGCTTTTTCAAATAGCCGGCACAGGCACAATGGGCCGTATGGCCTCCTTCTGTGATGTTTGATTCTATGATTCTATAATGCATTGTGTCCACCATTGTTTGTGTGTTTTGATTTAGGTTTAATTACTGAGGTACAAATTGGTTGTTTCATTACTAATCAAATTTTAACTCAAGTAGAACATTTTTTGTCAAATACTGCCTCGCAGCTTTTTGGTGCAGCAATATTACTGAAGAGCAACAGAGGTTAAAGCTGAAGTGTTATTTATTTGGATGTCCTTCAATCAGGTGGACAGGGAAGAGAGAAAGAAGGATAAGGTAGAGAAGAGACAGAAGATGAGAAGGAAAATATATCCATGCCATTAATCCTGAGACAATATGATGGTCAAAGCCTGACGCTTTTGTCTCGTGATAAGAGCTAACGCCTCTGATATATACCTCATGACTGAAAATTTCAAACCCAGAATTTTTCCAGTGTTTGGCAACACAGAAGATTGCACATTCCTGGATCTATAGGGATTGTGAGGCCAGTCAGAGGGCTTGATTTTGCTACTGGGGGCGGGCTGGGGCATGTCAGGTAGTTTTCGTGTCAGGACCCTGACTCCGATGTGAAGTGGGAAAGAAGTGCGATTTTGCCCTAATTGGGCACTTGATTTCCAGCGTGTGGAAACCCCTGGCCGAATGAGTCTTTTCATACAGAAAGTCGCCTCCGATTACGTCATCGATGCTGCTGGATTTAAGGCCTGCAAGCAGCCTTGCTTCTTCTGGAGACTTTAAACTTTATGCCCATTGTTGTGATCGCTTCATTCAGTAACTATGTCCAGCAGTCGGTCAAAGTGTACTCCAAGGTTCGATGAAGCCTCCCTCCAAGCTCTGGTGGAGGGAGCAAGATCGAATAAGGAGGTGCTCTTCCCTTCCTCAGAGAAGAAAAAGCCTCCCCAGTAGACTAAAGCTGTGTGGATGCAAGTGGCCCAGGAGGTCAACTCAATCTCTGTGCCGCAGAACGTGGCTGCAGTGCAGGAAGAGGTTTCATGACCTTCTCTGCACAGGAAAAGTGAGTATGACTTTCCCATCACCCTCAATCTGATCCCCCATCCTACAACTCATCCGCTTCATCCTTGACCACAATGTCTTCACCTTCGATAACCAGTTCTTTACCCAAACACACGGAACAGCCATGGGGACCAAATTCGCACCCCAATATGCCAACATCTTCATGCACAAGTTCGAGCAAGACTTCTTCGCTGCACAGGACCTCCAACCAACACTATACACCAGATACATCGACGACATTTTCTTCCTATGGACCCACGGCGAAGAATCACTGAAAAGACTACACGATAACATCAACAAGTTCCATCCCACCATCAAACTCACTATGGACTACTCCTCAGAATCGGTTTCATTCTTGGACACACGAATCTCCATCAAAGATGGACACCTCAGCACTTCACTCTACCGCAAGCCCACGGACAACCTCAGGATGCTCCACTTCTCCAGCTTCCACCCTAACCACGTTAAAGAAGCCATCCCCTATGGACAAGCCCTGCGAATTCACAGGATCTGCTCAGACGAGGAGGAATGCGATGGACACCTACAGATGCTGAAAGACGCCCTCGTAAGAATGGGATATTACGCTCGACTCGTCGATCGACAGTTCCGACGGGCCACAGCAAAAAATCGCATAGACCTCCTCAGAAGACAAACACGGGACACAACCAACAGAGTACCCTTCGTCGTCCAGTACTTCCCCGGAGCGGAGAACTACGCAATATTCTTCGCAGCCTTCAACATGTCATCGATGACGATGAACACCTCGCTAAGGCCATCCCCACGCCTCCACTATTCGCCTTCAAACAGCCGCCTAACCTCAAACAGACCATCGTTCACAGCAAATTACCCAGCTTTCAGGAGAACAGCGACCACGACACCACATAACCCTGCCACGACAACCTCTGCAAGACATGCCAGATCATCAACACAGATACCATCATCACACGTGAGGACACCACCCACCAGGTACATGGTACATACTCATGTGACTCGGCCAACATTGTCTACCTCATACATTGCAGGAAAGGATGCCCCGGAGCATGGTACATCGGCAAGACCATGCAGACACTGCGACAACGGATGAACGGACACCGCACAACAATCGCCAGGCAGGAGTGTTCCCTCCCAGTCGGGGAACACTTCAGCAGTCAAGGACATTCAGCCTCCGATCTTCGGGTAAGCATTCTCCAAGGTGGTCTTCGAGACACACGACAACATAAAATCGTAGAGCAGAAACTGATAGCCAAGTTCCGCACTCATGAGGACGGCCTCAACCGGGATCTTGGGTTCATGTCACGCTACATGTAACCCCACCTGACGTAGGGTCATCCAGACTCGCGTCGTCATTGGCTTGTTCTCTCTACACAGATGCGGCCAGACCTGCTGTGATTTCCAGCAAAGAAAATTTTTTTTGTCTGTTTTTTGTTTTTCATACAGACCCCAGCATCTGCAACATTTGACCCCTTGTGACCCCACCTCATTGTTCTTTGATGTAATGTTTTCCTGACTGACCTGTTTGGACACCATTCACACCTTTGATTGCTGTGATTATCTCTCTGCTGAGGTGTGATAAATGGCAGTTAGAAAGATTACCTGTAATCATCTGGCATTATTCTCTGACTATATAATCTGTGTCTATAGGCATCTCTCCACTTCACCTGGCGAAGGAACAGCGCTCCAAAAGCTTGTGATTTCAAATAAAACTGTTGGACTATAACCTGGTGTTGTGTGACTTCTTACATTTGTCCACCCCAGTCCAACACCGGCATCTCCACACCAATCTGATCCCCATCGCCTCTCCTCACCAGCACTCTGCTTTGCCAACCTCTTCCTCGACATCCCACTTGACACTGACATCCCTGCACCCTTACCCATTCCCTCTCTATGGTCACATTCACTTAACTATTCGACCATGTAGTCCTCACACTCCCTATCATTGTGCTGCAATGACAACAACTTACAACACACAGGGAGGGCCCTTTTCTCCTTCTAAGCATCTATGCTATGGATTCTCTACACTCACTCCTTCATTCTCACTCAAACTCCACTTGCGTCCCTCATTGCAGGAAAAGAGAGCCCACAATAAGAGGGAAAGAGCGAGGACAGGAGGAGGGCCACCCTCAGTAGCCCAGCTCACCACCTCAGAGGAGGCGGCCCTGGAAATCGCCGGTGTCGAGGAAGATTCGCAAGTGGGGGACGGACAGGCGGGCGCATCACAGCAAGCTGGTGACAGAATAGTTTGGCATCTCCCTCATTGACATTGCATGAGTCACTGATAATGATTCTGATGCTCTAACAGATTGACTTATGATCATCTGCACTATTCAATGTGCATGCAACTTTTACCTCACATCTCTAACTCTTTCCCTTACTCCCCCACAGGACCATCAACAGCCTCCATCCCCACTGTCCAGGAGGAACAACCTGAGCTTCAAGACTCCTCAGAGGAAGCTGCAACCTCTGAGGGCGCAGCGTCAGCAGAATTAAGCGCACCCAGCACCAGCGCAGACACTCACACTTCGGTGGGACCTTCACGAGATAGAGTAGTGTTGTCACCTGGTGTATCACAGCTCACAAGTGAGCATCAGCAGATGGTGGAGACAGGGACAGCAGTGGAGAGTCCTAGTCGGATGGCGCAAGACTCCGCCAGCTCGGCTCAGCGGCATGTCGACCCTGTGCCTCCAGGTCCATCCAGAAGGAGAGCGGTGCTGGAACTCCAGGAACAGGTGCAGGAGTCTCTGGCAGGTTTTGTCTCCAGGGTAGCTGCGAGTGTGGAGCGAATGGAGGAGTCCATCGCAAACATGAGCAGAGCCTTTGTGGAGGCACTGGCGCATGAACGCATCACCACGGAAAGGATGGCAACCTCCGTGGAAAGGATGGCTACGGTAGAGGAGAGGATGGCTCCGGCCATGGAGGAGCTAAGTAGCCAGAGTGTTGAAAACATGGTCATTGTTCAGAATAGACTGGCATCTCTTGAGGAGCGATGGTCAGCTATTGAGCATAGAAACCAGACCTTCATGGAAGTCCTCTGGAGTAGGTCTTCCAGTGCAGAAACGGGTCCTCATGGCCCCCCCTGAAGTGCAGCAAGGTGCTGTCAAGCCACTTGCTAGCTCTGAAGTGGGGCTGACGCAGGAGCGGGATGTTGGTGGCAGACAACAAGGAAGTGGGGGCTCCTCTCCAAGCGCTCACACGACCATGCCACTGCAAAGCCCTCGGTTAGAGCGCAACCAGAGTCCTCAGCCAACTGAGATGGGCGTCTCATCCCCTGCACAGCCGCAGGAGCAGCAGACTGTTGCCGAGCCCTCACAGGTTTACAACCCCAGAGGACGGACGCCAAAGGTGTCGAGACAGGAGCAGCAAGAAAGTGAGCAATGGGCCTCCATATCTGTTGAAGCCACAGGGGAAGCACCATGTAGGAGCATGCGAAAGAGGAAGATAATGCACAAGTCGTCACTTGGGTGTTATGTTGTGTTTATTTTTGAAAAGCCATCAGTTGCTTGTTGTGATAAAAAATTCTGATGGCAAACTGTTGAAGTTGTGGCCTGTGTCATTGCGCAAATGGGACTTCCACATTGAGGGCTTAGAGCGACTTGCAATTGTCAGTATGGTGGTCAGAGTGATAGGAATCCGCAGGTTCCTGACCATTGTCGATGCTCTGGTCAGAAGGCGCGAGGCAAAAGTGTTTGATTGTGCAGGCTAAGCAAATCTGGCCAAGATGAGTGCGTCCCTTGCATCCCGGGCAGCAATGTGGTCGCGCGCTGGTGCCTTCTGGACTGTGCAGTTTCAGGTGGGTGAACAACAGCTTGGCGCTCCTGTTGTTGCTGCTGCTGTTGGTGCTGCTGTTGTTCATGGTTCTGCTGCTGCCAGGGCTGGTCTTCGTCCGAATCTGATGTCCAGGAGGAAAGGAAATAAATGGTTCCCATGCTTCTGGTATATGCCTCAGTTGAGGAAGCACTCAGTCAAGGTGCGGAGAGGGGTTTCCCAGGAGGTCACACTGGAGATGGGTGTCAGGGTCCAAACTTCCACAACAATGAGTATGCCTGCTAAAAGTTCCCCCAGACCTGAGACAACAAAGTTCTGCCACCTGCAAATGATCATTGGTGAAAACTCCTTTTTAATGGTTGAGTTGCAGCTGTTAGTAAGCAATCAACTTGTGAGGCTGCCAGGATTAACCGGCGTGTTCCAGAGGAGACGTGCAGGACGGGGAAAAAGTGTTAAAATCAGAAAGGCCTCTCAAAATGGGATTATAGAGGCAATTAACTGGTTGTTAAGGGCCTTAAGGGCCTATCCCGCCTGGGATAGGCCCTTAAGGCCCTTAACAACCAGTTAAATGCCTCTTGGAGGCGGGATAGAAACGGGGTCTGAAACCCTGATTCTGAGAAAATTGCTCGGAGGCAGGATCGGAGCCGCCCGCCATTTTTTGCGATTTTAACACCTCACACGCCTCCAATCCCGCCTCCTCGGGCCTGGCAAAATCGAGCCCATAGTATTTGTTTCCTCTTAGACTGATGTCTGCAATGGTTAGTTGTGAGGTTTCAGGTTTGGAGTAAATGTGTAGCCTTTCAGCCTTAGCCCCTTCAGCATTTATCTGTCTGAAGCTTTTTATATGGTGTGCTGTGTCCAAGATATGATGTTGAGTTGGTCCTGTTATATGGAAGTTATGAGGGTCTGCCTTCAGCTAATCCCCTCTTTTGCTCCTCAGCTATCTGGTCGTCTAGATATCATTAAGTCTTTTTGTTTTGTCTGCTGTTTAAAAATAAGCATGAGGAGATTTTATAATAACCATGGCCCTCTCTGTTGAACTGTCCTAAAAAGGGCATTGTTCCAGTTTTATCAATGTTATACCAGATTCACAGTAACATTTTTTTTAATGTACCTATTTTCCAATTTTTAATAGAATTATCTATTGTGTTCTGCTCTGCGGCTAGTCCGAACAAGTCTGACAAATGAGATTGTTGAGTCACTTGCTGGGGAAGAGTAGCTGAGGTGGTTTTCCGTTGCCCTCCTCGCAGTTTTTATCTTCAGTGTACTTTCTCCTAGGTGGGCTGCAACCAAGGCTAAAGAGTCCCACCACGATTTAGATGGGGAGGCACCCACACCCACACTGACACTCACACCCACACCCGTCGGATGCTTGTACCCCGCTGGATGTCAACCCAATATTTAGAACTAGCACTCTGGTCTCCGCTCGCCAGGCCGTCAAGAGTGGGACCCAAACCCACTTCTGCTAACCCAGAGGCAGGAATGCTACCTCTGAGCCAGTGGTCACTCAGTTCAGACATGTGTCCCTCGCTGGATGACGAGCCAGTATTGAGTGACCAGATTCTGGAGTGGAGTGGAGTGGTGCTCAAACCCCTCACCTTTTCACTCAGAGGTGGGAATGCTTCCTCTGAGCCAGTGGTCACTCAGTTCAGACATGTGTCCCTCGCTGGATGACGAGCCAGTATTGAGTGACCAGATTGTGGAGTGGAGTGGTGCTCAAACCCCTCACCTTTTCACTCAGAGGGGGGAATGCTTCCTCTGAGCCAGTGGTCACTCAGTTCAGACATGAGTCCCTCGCTGGATGATGAGCCAGTATTGAGTGACCAGATTGTGGAGTGGAGTGGTGCTCAAACCCCTCACCTTTTCACTCAGAGGGGGGAATGCTTCCTCTGAGCCAGTGGTCACTCAGTTCAGACATGTGTCCCTCGCTGGATGACGAGCCAGTATTGAGTGACCAGATTCTGGAGTGGAGTGGAGTGGTGCTCAAACCCCTCACCTTTTCACTCAGAGGGGGGAATGCTTCCTCTGAGCCAGTGGTCACTCAGTTCAGACATGAGTCCCTCGCTGGATGATGAGCCAGTATTGAGTGACCAGATTGTGGAGTGGAGTGGAGTGGTGCTCAAACCCTTCACCTTTTCACTCAGAGTGGGGAATGCTGTCACTAAGCCAAAAGCTCACTCCAAGCTTAGGTCAATCAATACCAACAATTTGGCATGAACTTTTTGACATGTGTAACTGGGATAAGAGGTGTTGCATTTCCAAAACAAATTGTGTAACAATGTCCTCTAAATAGCTGGAACAAGACAATTTAGGAAGATTTCCATAATAGAAGCAAACATCTCAACCTTCAGTGGCCAATCACTCCAAAGCCAAAATTTGTGATGAATAATGTAAAAGTAGTGTTGCAAAATTATTTATTTTATTAAGTTGCCAGTCCAATTACATCTACTTCAATTGATCAAGATTGTATTAAAAATGTTGGATATGACAGTATATTAGCAATTCAAAGTCAAAAAATGATTTTGTAATTAACACTATTGTGGAGTTGTGTCATAGCAAAATTAATAAGATCAATACATTTACAGTTTGATTACATTTAACTGTTACAAAAGTATCTATTTCAAGTCACACAAGATCACCTTCTTCATCTACCTCCCTCCCATTTAGGTGATTGACTTAACAGCTGTTATTTATTGTGCTGTATTTGTACCCATCTGCTGTTAGAAGTCAACAGTTCAGAGCATTTTAGAAGTGCACATTAACAATTGTAACTTCACATCGGACACTGCTGTCATTCTACAAGTTAAGTATGGCCTGATGTTTTTGTGAAGGTATCAGAATGGGATTCTCAAAGTGTTTGAAAAGAAGTACCCTGATTGTGTTCAGGCACGAAATGGATGAAAGGTAGCAATTTTCTGGCGACTGTGTTGCACGACTTGTGTATGGCTGGCATGACATGTACACTTTAAACTAGGTACATTGTGTGCTTAGCATAACAGAAGAGCAATATTGGAGATCAGGCCAAACTAGCAATGGAAGATCTGTATTTATTTCCTACTGTAGATGGTTAACATAACTATGTGAAGGATATATAGGTCTTGTATGATGCTTATTTTTGTTAGTCAAGGGTATTAAGGGTTACGAAACAAAGCGGGGTAGATGGAGTTGACACAGACCAGCCATGATCTAATTGAATGGCAGAACAGGCTCGAGGAGCTGAATGGCCAACTCCTGTTCCTGTGCTCACAAACCAATAAGAGCTTTATGTGCTGTGTTCTGTACGTTTAAAATACAAATCCTCTGAATGCCATTACAAATTCCCCACATGCATTATTTATGTAAATTGCTCTGATCTGTTACATGCAGTGAAAATAACTTCTCTAAGGTAAGAGATTTTGATACTGGAGTTTTTTGCCTGAGGGACAGTTTTAAAAATGTTTTTAAGTAAAGCCGTATTTGCACAATCTTAATTGCTTAAGCAACTGTGCTTTCAACACAGTGGTTGCCGAAGGAATTTTGATTGTCAAATTAAATTACAATATTGCTGTAATGTGATTAATATTTAACTATCATCACTTTGTTAGATCTTGTTAGTAACAGAAAGTGACACCAAAGGGTTCAGCAATGGGCAAGGAACAAAAGACACACATACTGGAGACTGGAAAATTTAGTGCAGCTTAACACCATAGCAAATAATGATTTGCATCTCCAATGTCTTCCTGGCATCTAGGATCAAAAAGGTCTGGACTAGATCCTAAGGAGCTACGAACTAATGGGACCTGTTGCTCAGATGAGCTTTACAGCTCTGTGGCAACTTTGAGGGCCAAATGGCAGATCTTTGTGAGTCTTTGACAATAGTATTAAAAATAAAATTCCTTTTGGAAATTAGAATTATAAATTGCATGAGGGAATACTTCACACTGAAAGTTATGTCCCCTACATTTACCGTGTCATTTTTTTCAAAGAATTTAGAGTAGCTTTGTTGTAGTGTATGTGCCTTTAAGAGCCCCCTGTGTACTGTAATGCCGGTAATGGCCACTCGGGCTATATAAGCCTGTATATTGTGTTGTATCAGTTAGTTGACCTCCAGACTTTGTTCAGTAAACACCTGTGAAACCAACTCCTGCCTTCAGTGTCTCTATTAACACACGGATACAACATTTGTGGAATATCTTCCTGCCGCTCGATGGGAAGTGGACGTCCCTCCTCCTAACAACTTCCTCCACCAGGACATCCATTGCAGTATTGGAAAAGCGAAGGGCCCTTGAAGTATCTGCTTCTCTTGCCATCTCCTGAGCTGCCTTCAGGTTGTCTGCAGACAAAGTGCACCTCGCCTTTAAGTTGTGCAGGCTGCCTTTAAATTGCGGTGGGAACGGCAAAAATTGAAGGTCCCGATTAGGCTAGCTATCAATCAACAGCAGGACTAATGCTGGCAGCCCATGATAATGAAGGCCCCTGACCAATTTACCAGTTTGATACCGACCACGTGATTAGGCACGTGCTGCTGGTGTCGCACGGATTTTTGCCCTGAAAACAGGCCTAACCCATTATGTCTAAGATCAATTGCTTCCCTCCCAATGGAAGAATGATTTGTGGAAGCTAATTGCAATTTATGGGAAAAATAGAATAAAGGGAAATTAGTTTTTTTAAATAAAAAATATCACTGCGATTTACAGGATGGGCATGCAAAGTTCTGGAAGACAAAGGACAGGATTTGGCAGGCACAGGCACGCACAACCTACTTCCTTTACTTCTCAAAAAGTGGTTACTTCATTGGACTGTTTTGCTGCAAGTGAAGTTGTTGGGCAAATAAGTAAGATTGAAATTCTCTATCAGCAAAATCAATCTTTCCAAGTGACCCTAAAGCGGTGACTTTCTGTGAACTTATCTTTAACTGGGCACAGGGAGGTGAGGGGGCTTTCTCTGAAAAGGATAAAGTGCGCAGTGAAATGGTTGGACTGTGACACCGTTCAGTCTGAGGTGCATGAAAACGCTTAAACGAGTTAACTTTAATGACAGAACTGTAACTCATTGAATTTTACCCACCAGATTCAATTACAGTTTCCTGTTATAGTAGGTTCCAACTTACTACAACCTGTCCCCTGTGACTCATGTTTCGATCCACCCAGGTGACCTATGCGGTATCGCACTATATGTTGGTTGAATTAATCCTCTGAGAGATGAATTTTCTTCAATAGTTTGAGGCTGACCTGCTTCCCTCTCTACATGCTGTATGAATTAAATAATGTTTCTCCTGGTGGGGAAATTAATGGATGAGACATTTTCTCCAGTTTCTGCAGTTTTCAACATTTTTAACTTGGATGCCAGTAAATGCATGATTACTGTACTATGATCTTAGTTTTGTTCTTTGGTGTCCTTAGTTTAAATGCACAGCTCCCTCCCATCGAGTGATAGTTTTGTGTGGATAATATAACATTCACCTAAGAATTAAGCTACTTTAAAAGTTTTTTTAAACACTCAGGTCTGCCTACAGGTACATTTTCTCATTCCTACTTCGCGATGAATATGCCCTCTCCTTTTAATCACATCCTTACACTAGCACTGCAGTTACGGGGAAAGCCCTACCTCCATAATTTTTTTCTCCTTTAGACAACAGGAAGGAGAAATGTTGGGCTGAAGCTGCGAATGACTGATAGGGGCAGTAATTCCTCCCCAAACGCGTGAGTACGGAAGGGGTACTCACGCGTCTGGTCGGAGGAAATGCCGGTTTTCAGCATGCACAGCGCATGCGCTGAAAACCGGCATTTCCTCTCCTCTAACCCAAGAGGTGAAGAGGCTAGCGCGTGCGCTGTAGGGGGCAGCGCGTGCGTCTTGGATTTCCTCTGTTTTGGGGGATTTGCGCATGTCTAAAGGCCTCTGGTCTTTACGCTTGTAAAAAGCACACGTAAGTATTTATTTTTACAGGTAAGTGGTGTTTTTGTGTAATTTAGAATGTTTTTTTCCACAGGTTTATTATTTTAAAGAATCTACAATAAGGTAAGTTTAGTTTTAGACCCTTTTTATTAAAAATTTATTTTTTTCAAAAAAAAAAATTATTGTTTAAATTATTTTTTT